>NC_081183.1:156239481-156272035 GCF_029867415.1 Vicia villosa
TTTTTTGGCAGTTTGTTCACAAAAGGCGCGATAATAAAAATTGAATCCTTTGTAGTCGGCAATTTGCCACAGGCAGTCACGACTTTATAAATTGTTGGATCTAATGGGATAAAAAAGAAAAGTAAGTTTATTTTATAGTTTTAAAATTTTTTATTTAAAAAATATTTATGAGTTTTTTTTTTTTTTTGACAAAAGCAAACTTAACGGATATCATTCAACAAATAAGGTTCAATACAAGGAGGTACACTATTAATGAAGCTACGCCTAGCCCAAGAATTGGCCGCCTTAGCTAAAGCATGGACAACCGAATTCGCTTGGCGTCTAATGAACTTTACCTCAAAGTTCAGAAACAAAGCTAATAACTGCCGAATGGACTTAATAATAAAACCAAATTCAGAATTACCCACATTTGAATCGTGAATAGACTTAATGACAAGTTGGCAGTCACTTTCAAAAATAACATGAGATAGATGGAGGGAAATCGCATTCTGGATAGCTTCCTTCAAGGCGATGGCTTCCGCTTCAATAACGGAAAAAAAACCCCGCATCCCAGGACACACCAGCTGAAACAAATCTCCCCAAGTGATCCCTAAAACACCACCCTTTATTTGTAGTCCCATGCACATTACTGAAACCTGCGTCTACATTACATTTCAAATAATTATTCAAAGGCGGACTCCACACGGTTGAGATATTATTAACAACACCTGAGATGTTCTCTTCTCTAGCTGAGAACCAATCATACCAATTATGGTAGGCCTGTAAACCAATCCTCATAGCATTATCCCGAGTATCCTGCCAAACCACATTATTCCTACTTCTCCAAAGCACCTCCAACAAAACAGCAAATCTACCCGCATCCCTACGATTACACACATCAAAGATAAGGGACTTAGCATCATGAAAATTATGTAACTGATGATCTATTATAGAAGACAAACCTGCTGCCCGCCAAATTTGAAGAGTGCAAAAACATCCGAAAAACACATGCCACTCATCTTCATCATCCACCTCACACCAAGGGCATAAAGACGGGCACTGAACATGATGTTGTTGTAGCTTTAAGCGCGTTGGGAGGCATCCATTACAAATTCTCCAAAGTAAATGCTTAGCTCTAGGTGGCGCGGAAATACTCCAAATATTCTTCCACCTACTCTCCATACCGTGGTGCCGAGTACTACTATGCCATCCTTTCCACAGTTTATAACCCAATTTCACACTATACTCCACATTCTTCTCCTCGTGCCAAATCAACCTATCGTTCACTACATCCTCCACTAAGGGAACTCTAAGAATGGCTTCAGCCCCTTCATTGTCGAAAAGTTGTTTTACCTTAATAACATCCCATTGTTTAATGTTTGGAAGCATAAGATCCTTAACAAAGAGATTATACACATTTTGACTTTGCGGACCGTTTACCCACCATCCATCTTTTTCCCGGATCCACGGATCGTACATCACCTTTACACTACTCCCACTTCCAATACTCCACCGACTACCAATTCTTAGGACTTCCTTAGCCTTCCACAAACTCCGCCAAGCATAACTTGGATTGTTACCAATCTTGGAATCAAGATAAGAGGAATTAGGAAAATACCTTGCTTTAAAGATCCTAGCCACAAGAGTGTCTGGCTTTGAAACAATATTCCAACCTTGCTTTGCAACCATAGCCATATTAAAAGCTTTAAAATCCCTAAAACCCATACCTCCTTCACTTTTCGAACTAGTCATCCTATTCCAAGCCAACCACCTAATACCTTTGTTGTTACGACCACCTCCCCACCAAAACGAATTAAGCATTCTCTCAATATCATTCACCACCCCATCCAGAATCAAATATACACTCATAATATAGGCCGGTATCGACTGGAGAACTGATTTAATCATAACCTCCTTCCCTGCTCTTGACAAAGATCTACCACTCCAAGTATTGATGCGTTTCTAAATTCTATCTTTGATAAATGAGAACACCGCCTTCTTACTTCTACCGATCATCGAAGGTAACCCCAAATACATTCCTGTGCCCAATACATGTTTTACCCCCATCAATCTGGCTAGATCCTCCTGGGCCGGGCCACTCAAATTACGGCTAAAAAACACTTCGGACTTAGACAAGTTGATCTCCTGACCTGTCGCCTCAATATAAGTATTAAGAATATTCATGAGGTTTGTCACCTCCACCAGATTTGCCCTGCAAAATAAAAAACAATCTTCAGCAAAAAGCAAGTGGGACACACTGGGTGCCCTCCTGCAGATATGTGCTCCATGAAGATCTCCTCGAGAAACAGCTCCTTTAATAAGAGCAAAAAGTCCTTCAGAAACGAGGATGAACAGATATGGAGAAAGGGGATCTCCTTGCCTCAGACCTCTTCCTGGAATAATTGGTCCAACCCTATCCGAATTAACAAGAACAGAATAATGCACCGAAGTCACACACATCATAAGCCAATGTATCCATCTCTCATCAAAGCCCAATCTAAGAAGAATAGCACGAAGGAACCCCCAATCCACTCTATCGTAAGCTTTGCTAATATCAATCTTTAAAGCCAAATGGGCAGTATTACCACTTGTCTTTCTCTTTAAGGCATGAATAATCTCCGTAGCAACCAAAGCATTATCAAGAATGGATCGGCCTTCAACAAACGCCGAATGTTCCTCCGAGACACATTTATTCAACACAAGTTTCAATCTATTGGCTGGCATTTTGGCAACTAGCTTGTACACTACATTAAACAGAGAGATAGGACGAAGATCTTTCATAGTGTTTGGTTTAACACACTTGGGTATAAGGCAAATATTAGTCTCATTTAGCTCAGGGGGGAAAAAACCTCTTTGTAACCATAAAGAAGCTGCCATGAAGATATCATCTCCACAAAGATCCCAAAAATGTTGATGAAAAGCTGGATTAAATCCGTTGGGACCAGGGGATTTGTCCGGATGCATCTGGATAAGAGCCTCATAAAGTTCAGCCTTGGTAACATGAGACAACAACCTGACATTATCATTTTGAGAAATAACCGGATGGATACACTTCAGCACCGGTTCATAATTTCCTTGCCTGGCTTCAAACAAATGATCAAAATAGGATTTAGCTATTCCACACAACTCTTCCTGACTATTGGCCACTACCCCTGCCTCATCCACCAAACTATCAATTCTTTTAAAATTCCTACGAGCTGTAGCAGACCTGTGGAAGAACTTAGAGTTCGAGTCACCGTGCCGAAGCCAATGCATTTTAGCCCGCTGTTTCCAGAACATCTCCTCGCGGATCAGAATTTTATTATATTCCTTCTGCGCATCAAGGAACCTCCTTGCCGCATCTTCATCATGAGATAGCCGTGCGGCTTCCATGGCTGCCATATGGAGATTAAGATCTTTATACTGCTGAGAGAACTTTAGCTTATTCCACTTTGAAAGTTCCGCCGCACAATTGCTAATACTCTTTAGAACTCCACCTTGTTCATCAAGCTTCCACCCTTTACTAACAATATCATTTAGCTCATCTTCCTTCAGCCACGCGTTTTCGAACCTGAAAGAATAATTCTTGCGGCGTGACGGTTGGGGTGGTTCACATTGCAGCAGAATGGGGCTATGGTCTGAATGTGAAGCCAGCAAGTTAAACAATTTAGCCTCTGGGAAAATATCCAGCCAGTCTTGAGTGACGAGACCCCGGTCCAAGCGTTCCTCAATAGCATGCTCAGACCCTCGACTTTTGCTCCAAGTAAATTGATGGCCTTCTAACGGAAGGTCCAAAAGATTGCAATCGGTAACCGCTTCACGAAAACCAGTACACAGCCAATTCGGGTGAGGATGAAGGCCAACCTTATCTTGTTGTGAAAGAAGATCATTAAAGTCACCGATAACACACCAAGGGCATTAGACAAATCACGCAGCTCTCGCAACATATTCCATGCGTCACTTCGTCGGTGTCTCTCCAGAAAACCATAATAACAAGTAAGGCGCCAAGCCTCCGCTTCTTCCGACGACGTCAACGGTTAAACAAGAGTCAAATTTTAAAGTGACACGGACACTCTCCAGCTTCTGTTTTTTCGCCAACGTTTCGGAGAGAAACAAAACATCAGGATGATGCTTCTGAGTGAGCTGACGTAGATTCGGAATTGCACGTGGGTTGCTCAAGCCCCGGCAATTCCAACTTAAAATCTTCATTTGTCCCGGCAGTCCTGGCTGCCAGGACCTGCCGATAAAAAAGACTGGACATCTTCGACACTCTCTACACTGTTGCTGGATACCTGTTGCCGACGCCGCTTTCGTTCCAACTGACCTTGACTATTTTCACTGACAACACCTTCAGAATAATTGGGTAGATTCGCAGGGACAGAATTATGGTTACCAGGATGGGAAATATATTGGTTTGCATAGTTGTTGCTAGCATGCTTAGTACTGGTAGAGTTTTTAGGTTTGAATTTATGGGGTTTGGGGTTTAAGCTATTGGTTTTTTGAGACTGGAAAATATTGGTGGTATTTGGAATGGAAATACGATTGGGCTGAGAAAACACAATTTGGTCTTTTTTGTTGTTTCATTATTTTGCATGATAGACAAGTGTGGGCTTTGCATTGGTGGATTCGGAGATAGTGGGCCGTTAGCATGCTGTCGCTGAAAAGTGGTGGGGTCCAACATCCACACAGGTGCTTCATTACTCGGTTTTGTTGGTGGGGGGACAATGCCATTTAATGCAAATGATTGCATTGTCTGACTGTTTCCATTGATTCCTTCAGCAATCATAACGTGATGATTATGTTGGGGTGGGACATGACCACGTATAATGGCCAATGATGGCCTAACTTGATGGTTCATTAATGCTATTGACTTTCCACGGGATCCACCAGCTGGTTCATCAGAATTAATCACATTTTGTGGGGCCCCTTTCTGGTTGGACTTGTGAATCACACGTTTCAACATGGTGATGACTCTCACGCGCTTCATGTTGTGTACCACTACCACCCGTTGACACATTCCTCTCACTGCCAGCTCCTTCTTCTTTCAACCACTTTGAATTAGAAGCATTAGTGAATCTCCTATTTTCCACCCTAAGATCATTAGACCATTCCCGAACTCCATTATCTTCCTCCATAGCAAATCGGATTTCGCACCTTTGATCCGAATGACCCAAAATTCCACATACAAAATAGAATAGGCCAAGGTTTTCATACTTAAAGGTAACTGTGCACCATTCTCCACCTCTATTTTTTACTCTGGTATTTTTCTTCAAAGGATTACGGACGTCTACCTTCACCCTCAACCGCATATACTGCCTCCAGAAACTTGAATTATTATGCTTATCGTACTCCACAAAAGTACCTATAAAATTAGCGATTGTTCTGCCCACTTTCTCCAGCATTAGTCCTGCGGGGATATTATGAACCTGTACCCAAAACTCGACATGGAACAGTGGGATACTTTCAATCTGAACTCCGATTTGTACCTTCTCGATGATCAACAAATGACTCCCAAAAGTCTGAAGGATAGAAAAACACTTAGAAAGGGGGGGTTTGAATAAGTGTAGCTTTAAAAACTTGACCGATAAAAATAAATTGCACAGTTATTTTTATCCTGGTTCGTTGTTAACTAAACTACTCCAGTCCACCCCCGCAGAGATGATTTACCTCAACTGAGGATTTAATCCACTAATCGCACGGATTACAATGGTTCTCCACTTAGTCAGCAACTAAGTCTTCCAGAGTCTTCTGATCACACACTGATCACTCCAGGAACAACTGCTTAGATACCCTCTAAGACTTTCTAGAGTATTCTGATCCACACGATCACTCTAGTTACAACCTGCTTAGATAACCTCTAAGACTTCCTAGAGTATTCTGATCCACACGATCACTCTAGTTACTTACAACTTAATGTAATCAATTCTAAGAGTATTACAATTGCTTCTTAAAAGCTATAATCACAAACTGTGATATTTCTCTTAACGTTTAAGCTTAATCTCACTAATATATTACAACAGCAATGTAGTGAGCTTTGATGAAGATGAAGATTCTGAGCTTTGAATAGAACAGAGTTTCAGCAAGTTAATATGAGTTGTTTTGTTCAGAATCGTTAACCTTGCTTCTCATCAGATCTTCATATTTATAGGCGTTGGAGAAGATGACCGTTGAGTGCATTTAATGCTTTGCGTGTTCCGTACAGCATCGCATTTAATGTTATACGCTTTTTGTCAACTACCTCGAGCCTTGTTCACGTTGTGTCTACTGACGTTGCCTTTAATAGCTTCTAACGTTCCTTTTGTCAGTCAGCGTAGCCTGCCACATGTACTTCCTTCTGATCTGATGTTTGTGAATACAACGTTTGAATATCATCAGAGTCAAACAGCTTGGTGCAAAGCATCTTCTGATCTTCTGACCTTGAAGTGCTTCTGAGCGTGATACCATCAGAACTTCAGTGCTTCTGATCTCATGTTCTTCTGATGCTTCATAGACCCATGTTCTGATTCTGCTTCGACCATCTTCTGATGTCTTGCC
Organism: Vicia villosa; assembly: GCF_029867415.1. Lineage (NCBI taxonomy): Eukaryota > Viridiplantae > Streptophyta > Magnoliopsida > Fabales > Fabaceae > Vicia > Vicia villosa. Next base: position 156,245,974 of record NC_081183.1, read on the forward strand.
AGACCATGTTCTGATGTTGCATGCTGAACCCTTTGAGACAAAGCTTCTGAGCGCTGAATTATGCATACTCTTTATATATTTCCTGAAAAGGAAATTGCATTGGATTAGAGTACTATATTATCTTAAGCAAAATTCATATTATTGTTATCATCAAAACTAAGATAATTGATCAGAACAAATCTTGTTCTAACAATCTCCCCCTTTTTGATGATGACAAAAACATATATAAATGATATGAATTTGCGATCAGAAAGAGCAGACGGCAAAAGACAAATTACACAGCTATAGCATAAGCATGTGAATATGTCTCCCCCTGAGATTAACAATCTCCCCCTGAAATAAATACTCGAAGAACTTTAATAAAAGACTTCCCTGATTATTTCGGTAGAGACGATCACATAAGCTTCTGTCTTCAGAGAATTCATAGCTTCTGACTTCTGCTTCCATTGGACAGCTTCAGAACTTGAATTTCTTTAGATCCCTAGAACACTCATAGCTTCTGATTCCTGCTTCCATTTAGGACAGCTTCAGAACTTGAATTTCTTTGATCTTCAGAACATTCACAGCTTCTGATTTCTGCTTCCATTTAGGACAGCTTCAGAACTTGAATTTCTTTGATCTTCAAAACATTCACAGCTTCTGATTTCTGCTTCCATTTAGGACAGCTTCAGAACTTGAGTTTTCTGGATCTTTAGAACATTCACAGCTTCTGATTTCTGCTTCCCTCGGATAGCTTCAGAGCTTTGAATTTCTACCAACATCACTTCATGCTAGATTTGTATCAGAACATTGTTGAATGTACCAGAGCATCATCAGAGCATCTCTACATCCTGAAATGTTACAGAACAAAACTAAACGACAAAAGTCAGCATGAACGAGTCAGAACATAAAATGTATATTAGAACACATGATATGTATCAGAGCCATATAGGCTAAAATAATGTATCAGAGCAAATAGAATTTTGTCAGAACAAATAGACAAATATGGATCAAATTCTATTATCAGTGCTTCTGATTCTGAAGCTTGACAGCACTCAGCTTGCTTCAGTTTCCATGAGCTTATTCTTTTTACAGAATAACGCTTCTTATGGTTTTGCTTCTTGTGTGCTTTGAAGATTCTCTTCACTTCTTTATACCTGCAAAACACTTAAACCATATAGAACTTGCAGTTCTTGTTAGTAAATGTGTGGGAGCTTTACCCAGCAACTGATAGATTAATCGAATCATTTATCATTTATCTTCTCCCCCTTTTTGTCATAACATCAAAAAGAATATTTCAAAAGATTCAGATGTATAAAACGACAAATAAAATCACTGGAATGTAAAAACAAAGAAACTTTTCATTGATAATCAAAAGATATTACACAAGGTTCTTATGTTTAACAAGATGAGAAACATTCCTAGCAAATACATAAAAAGTCATCCCAAGAGGAAATGACTACAAAAATTAAAAACAAAACCCTAGCAAGACACATTCTGTGTCAACCCATCAAGAATCCCTGTGGTCTTCTTGTCTTTCCAGACTAGAACCTCCACTGTAGGAGAGATTCAAGAGACCAAAGAGGAAGAGAGGGACAGTTCACAGACAGAGAACTGCTGTTGCAAACGGGGCTTTCTCTTAACATAGAAGTTAAGAATATCATTCTTAACCTCTTCCCATAATTCAAGAAAGTCTTCTGTCTTTGGGTGAACGTTGATAACAACATCAAAGAAGAGGTCTGACTTGAGAGGTATTAGGAGAGCCATCCCGAGATATGCATAGATCTGCCGCCTTTGAGTCATAGATCTTCAACAGGCTTAGAGCATGATTAAGAGATCCAGACAAAGGATTCAAGATGAACGCTAGGTTTGAACTAGGATTTTTTAAAGAAAGAAAAACTTTGTTTGAGCAAGATAAAAAAAAAAACAGGAGAGAGAGAGAAAACTTGATGAGGAATGCAAAGGAACGGAGGATTTAAATAGACTAAAAAAAATGAAAAAGTACAATAAAGAAAATGGTGAAAAACAATTAATGTTACATGACAAGACGGGAGAGAGATTTTGACAAAAGATAAGATACGCACAGTTACCTATGGTCGGCGTCCCTTCAACTGCACGCGCGCTTATCCATGAACAGTAAAGACAGGTTTACCATCCGAGATAAAACGTTACAGCTGTTTTGCTTTAAAAGAGGTTCTGAATCAACTTAGACAATGAAACGTTAGTAATAACCGAATCATAATTTCTAAAAGATTTCAATCAGAACTTCTGATTAAAAAATAATCCACTTTCATTTCAGAGGATACTCATACATAAGAACTTCTCATCTTCTCATTCTGGGCATAAATCCATACTGATGTTCTTCAGAATGAACTTAAACCTATCTTCAGCCAGGGGTTTTGTAAAGATATCAGCCCATTGATGGTCTGTATCCACAAAGTGAAGGATAGAAAAACACTTAGAAAGGGGGGGATTGAATAAGTGTGACTTAAAATCTTGAGCGATAAAAATAAAATGCACAATTATTTTTATCCTGGTTCGCTGTTAACGAAGCTACTCCAGTCCACCCCCGCAGAGATGATTTACCTCAACTGAGGATTTAATCCACTAATCGCACGGATTACAATGGTTTTCCACTTAGCCGCAACTAAGTCTTCCAGAGTCTTCTGATCACAACCTGATCACTCCAGGAACAACTGCTTAGTTCACTCCTAAGACTTTTCTAGAGTCTACTGATCAACACGATCACTCTAGGCTTAGTTCACTCCTAAGACTTTCTGCTCAGCCAACTGCCAAGACTTCCTGCTCAGCCAACTGCCAAGACTTCCTGCTCAGCTAACTGCTAAGACTTCCTAGAGTATACTGATCAACTGATCACTCTAGTTCCTTACAACTTAATGTAATCAATTCAAGAGTTTACAAATGCTTCTTAAAAGCGATAATCACAACTGTGATATTTCTCTTACAATTTAAGCTTAATCTCACTAAGATATTACAACAGCAATGTAGTGAGCTTTGATGAAGATGAAGATTCTGAGTTTAGATTTGAACAGCGTTTCAGCAAGTTAATTTGAATTGTATTGGTGCGAAATCGTTAACCTTGCTTCTCATCAGAACTTCATATTTATAGGCGTTGAGAAGATGACCGTTGAATGCATTTAATGCTTTGCGTGTTCCGTACAGCTTTGCATTTAATGTTATACGCTTTTGTCAACTACCTCGAGCCTTGTTCACGCTGTGTCTACTGACGTAGCCTTTAGTAGCTTTAACGTTCCTTTTGTCAGTCAGCGTAGTCTGCCACGTGTACTTCCTTCTGATCTGATGTTTGTGAATACGACGTTTGAATATCATCAGAGTCAAACAGCTTGGTGCACAGCATCTTCTGATCTTCTGACCTTGAAGTGCTTCTGAGCGTGATACCATCTTCTGATCTTCAGTGCTTCTGATCTTCAGTGCTTCTGATCTCATGTTCTTCTGATGCTTCCATAGACCCATGTTCTGATTCTGCTTCGACCATCTTCTGATGTCTTGCCAGACCATGTTCTGATGTTGCATGCTGAACCATTTGAGACACATCTTCTGAGCGCTGAATTATGCGTACTCTTTATATATATTTCCTGAAAGGGAAATTGCATTGGATTAGAGTACCATATTATCTTAAGCAAAATTCATATTATTGTTATCATCAAAACTAAGATAATTGATAAGAACAAATCTTGTTCTAACAATCTCCCCCTTTTTGATGATGACAAAAACATATATAAATGATATGAATTTGCGATCAGAAAGAGTAGACGGCAAAAGACAAATTACACAGCTATAGCATAAGCATATGAATATGTCTCCCCCTGAGATCAACAATCTCCCCCTGAGATAAGTAATCTCCCCCTGAAATAAATACTCGAAGAACTTTAATAAAAGACTTCCCTGATTATTTCGGTAGAGACGATCATATGAGCTTCTGCCTTCAGAGAATCCATAGCTTCTGACTTCTGCTTCCATTGGACAGCTTCAGAACTTGAATTTCTTTGATCTTCAGAACATTCACAGCTTCTGACTTCTGCTTCCATTCAGGACAGCTTCAGAACTTGAATTTCTTTGATCTTCAGAACATTCACAGCTTCTGACTTCTGCTTCCATTCAGGACAGCTTCAGAACTTGAATTTCTGGATCTTTTAGAACATTCACATCTTCTGATTTCTGCTTCCCTCGGATAGCTTCAGAACTTTGAATGTCTACTAACATCACTTCATGCTAGATTTGTATCAGAACATTGTTGAATGTACCAGAGCATCATTTGAGCATCTCTACATCCTGAAATGTTACAGAACAAAAACTAAACGACAAAAGTCAGCATGAACGAGTTAGAACATAAAATGTATATTCAAATACATGATATGTATCAGAGCCAAATGTATCAGAGCATTTTAGGCTGAAAACATGTATCAGAGCACGTAATGTATCAGAGCCATAACATTATGTGTTTCAGGGCAAATAGAATTTTGTCAGAACAGGATAGACAATGATATTCAAATTCTATTATCAGTGCTTCTGATTCATTCTTCTTTCTTGCTTCTGATCTCTGAAGCTTGACAACACTCAGCTTGCTTCAGTTTCAATGGTTTTGCTTCTAGTGTTTGCTTTGAAGATTCACTTCACTTCTTTGTACCTGCAAAACACTTAAACCGTATAGAACTTGCAGTTCTTGTTAGTGAATGTGTGGGAGCCTTTACCCAGCAACTGATAGATTAAATCAAATCATTTATCATTTATCTTTCTCCCCCTTTTTGTCATAACATCAAAAAGTATATATATAAAAAGATACAGATGTATAAAACGACAAAAGAAACATTTACTGGAATGTAAAACACAAGGAAACTTTTTCTTTTTTATTGATAATCAAAAGATATTACAAAAGGTTCCTATGTTTAACAAGATGAAAAACATTCCTAGCAAATACAAAACAAGCAGAAGCAGCAAGGAAAAGAAAACTACAAAGTAGAATTTCCAAAGAGGAAATGACTACAAAAATTAAAAAATACACAAATCGGTCAAGAAACTCAACATAGAAGTTGAGTATATCTTCCCACAACTCAAGAAAGTCTTCTGTCTTTGGATGAAAGTTGATAACAACATCAAAGAAGGATCTGACTTGAGCGGTATTAGAAGAGCCATCCCGAGATGCACAGAGATCTGTCGCCTTTGAGTCATGGAGCTTCAACAGGCTTGAGGTGAATGCTAGGTTTTGAGAGAAGAAAAGAAAAACGAGAGAGAGAGAGAGAAAAAAAAAAATTTTTAAGAGGAAAACAAAGAGATAGGAAACCGAAAACCATTTTGAAGAGTATTTAAAGGAAAATAAAATGAAACGAATGATGAAAAGCATTTAATGTTACGTGACGTGAGGAGAGATAATAAAGACAAATGAAGTGACTTGCACAGTTACCTATGGTCGGCGTCCCTTCAACTGCACGCGCGCTTATCCATGAATAGTAACGACAGGTTTACCTTCCCGAGATAAAGCGTAACAGCTGTTTTGCTTTACAAGATGTTCTGAATCAACTTAGACAATGAAACGTTAGTAATAACCGAATCATAATTTCTAAACGAATTCAATCAGAACTTCTGATAAAAAAAATTTTCCACATTCATTTCAGAAGATACTCATACATGAGAAATTCTCATCTTCTCATTCTGGGCACAAATCCATACTGATGTTCTTCAGAATGAACTTAAACCTATCTTCAGCCAGGGGTTTTGTAAAGATATCAGCCCATTGATGGTCTGTATCAACAAAGTTTAAAGATATAACACCCTTCTGAACATAGTCCCTTATGAAATGATGTTTTATCTCAATATGTTTAGCTTTTGAATGAAGAATAGGATTCTTAGATAAACATATAGCAGAAGTATTATCACAGAAAATAGGAATGTTACTCTCAAATATCTGATAATCTTCTAACTGACTCTTCATCCAGAGCATCTGTGTACTACAACCAGCAGCTGCGACATATTCTGCTTCTGTGGTTGATAGAGCAATGGTTGCTTGCTTCTTGCTGTACCAGGAGATTAAGTGACTTCCAATAAATTGGCAACTTCCTGAAGTACTTTTTCTTTCAATTCTGTCTCCAGCATAATCAGCATCGCAGAATCCTACTAAGTTGTATTCTTTAGATTTTCTGTAAACTAAACCAACATTAGTAGTACCTTTCAGATACCTTAGAATCCTCTTAACAGCAGTTAAATGAGATTCTCTAGGATCCGATTGGAATCTAGCACACAAACAAACACTGAACAGAATGTCAGGTCTAGAAGCAGTCAGATATAGAAGAGATCCAATCATACCTCTATATAGCTTCTGATCTACCTTCTTACTTACCTCATCCTTACCTAGGATGCATGTTGGATGCATAGGAGTTTTGGCTTCTTTGCAGTCTAGAAGATTGAACTTCTTCAGAAGTTCCTTCACATACTTGGTTTGATGAACATACGTTCCTTCTGATGTTTGATTTATTTGTATTCCAAGGAAATACTTGAGTTCTCCCATCATGCTCATTTCAAACTCAGCCTGTATAGACTTAGCAAACTCCTTTCCAAGTGTAGCATTAGATGTTCCAAAAATAATATCATCTACATATATTTGACAAATTAAAATATCCTTTTCAAAGGTTTTACAAAAGAGAGTAGTGTCCACTTTTCCTCTAGTGAAACCATTATCCAGAAGGAAAGAACTTAAGCGTTCATACCAAGCTCTGGGAGCCTATTTCAATCCATACAATGATTTCTTAAGTTTAAAAACATGATTAGGAGACATAGAGTCTTCAAAACCAGGAGGTTGATGGACATAAACTTCTTCATCTATATAACCATTTAAGAAGGCACTCTTAACATCCATCTGATAGAGAGTGATGTTATGTTGAGTGGCAAAAGAAATTAATAGACGAATAGACTCTAACCTGGCCACTGGTGCAAAGGTTTCTGTGTAGTCAATCCCTTCTTGCTGACTATAACCCTGAGCCACCAGTCTGGCTTTGTTCCTTACCACTTCACCTTTCTCACTAAGCTTGTTTCTGAAGACCCATTTTGTACCGATTATATTGAATCCATCTGGTCTAGGAACAAGATCCCAAACATCATTCCTTGTAAACTGATTTAGTTCTTCTTGCATAGCAATTATCCAGTCTGGATCTTCTAGAGCATGATCAACAGAAGTTGGCTCGATCAAAGATACAAGACCTAATTGACAGTCTGCATTGTTCCTAAGGAATGCTCTTGTTCTGATTGGATCATCCTTCTTTCCAAGAATGACATCTTCTGAATGACCAGAGATGAGTCTGGATGATCTTCTGACAGATGGTTCTTCAGAAATACTTAGATCCTCCAGAGAAGCTGTTACTTGATCTTCAGATTCTTTGCTTCTGAGAAGCTCTGCTTCTGATGCGTTGCTTCTTGGCTCAACAACTTCTGATATGTCAATATCACAACCTGCAAAATTATCAACTTGCTTTGGTTTTTCAGAACCAAGCTTATCATCAAACCTGATATTGATTGATTCTTCTACAACCAATGTTTCAGTATTGTATACCCTGTAGCCTTTTGAGCGTTCAGAATATCCAAGAAGGAAACACTTTTGAGCTTTGGAATCAAACTTACCAAGATGATCTTTAGTGTTCAGAATAAAGCATATACATCCAAAAGGATGAAAATATGAAATGTTGGGCTTTCTATTCTTCCACAATTCATAGGGAGTCTTATTTAGAATAGGTCTGATAGAGATTCTATTCTGAATATAACATGCAGTGTTTATTGCTTCTGCCCAGAAATGCTTAGCCATATTGGTTTCATTGATCATGGTTCTGGCCATTTCTTGAAGAGTCCTATTCTTTCGTTCTACAACCCCATTTTGCTGTGGAGTTCTAGGACAAGAGAAATCATGGGCAATACCATTTTCTTTGAAGAATTCTTCAAAGGATTTGTTCTCAAATTCACCACCATGATCACTTCTGACCTTTATGATTTTACACTCTTTTTCAGATTGAATCTGAATGCAGAAATCAAAGAACACTGAATGAGTCTCATCCTTGTGTTTTAAGAATTTTACCCATGTCCAGCGGCTATAATCATCTACGATGACTAATCCATATTTCTTTCCTCTGACAGATGCTGTTTTGACTGGGCCAAACAGATCAATGTGCAAGAGTTCTAATGGCCTTGAGGTAGAAACAACATTCTTAGACTTGAATGCAGGTTTGGAGAACTTGCCCTTCTGACATGCTTCACAAAGAGCATCTGATTGGAATTTCAGATTAGGGAGTCCTCTGACAAGATTCAGTTTGTTAATTTGAGAGATCTTTCTCAAACTAGCATGACCTAATCTCCTGTGCCAGACCCACTGCTCTTCAGAAACAGACATAAGACAAGTCACCTTCTGACTCATAAGATCTTGCAGATCTGTCTTATAAATGTTGTTCTTCCTCTTGCCTGTAAATAGGATTGATCCATCCTTCTGATTTACAGCCTTGCAAGACTCTTGATTAAAGATTATATCATAACCATTGTCACTTAATTGACTGATAGATAAAAGGTTATGTGTTAATCCTTCTACAAGAAGTACATTAGAGATGGGAGGAGAGTTACCAGATTTTATAGTTCCAGAGCCAATTATCTTGCCCTTCTGATCTCCTCCGAACTTGACTTCTCCTCCAGACTTAAGCACCAGGTCTTGGAACATAGACCTTCTTCCTGTCATGTGTCGCGAGCATCCAGAGTCCAGGTACCATGACATGTTGTGCTTTGTCCTTCTTGCAGCCAAGGATATCTGCAATAGGAATAATCTTATCCTTAGGTACCCACATCTTTTTGGGTCCTTTCTTGTTAGATTTTCTCAAGTTCTGATTGAACTTGGGTTTAACATTGTAAGCAATAGGAGGAACAGCATGATAATTCTTAATGTGAGTTTCATGATATTTCCTAGGTTGTGTCACATGCTTCTTAGTGTGTGTAATGTGAAAACTTTGTGCATGTGAAGTGTGCCTAATATCATGTGAGTGGCCATACTTGAACTGATCATACAATGGCTTGTATGTAATTTTCATTTCATCAACAGGTTCAAGTTTGTATGGGGTTTCACCCTCATAACCAATGCCAACTCTTTTGTTTCCAGACACAGCATATATCATAGAAGCTAGCTGACTTCTGCCAATACTTCTAGATAGGAACTTCCTGAAACTTAAATCATATTCTTTCAGAATATGGTTCAGACTGGGAGTGGATTTTTCTGAATCAGAAGGAGATCCAACATTATTGGATAATTTTAAAAGTTTTTCCTTTAATTCAGAATTCTCCAACTCAAGCTTCTTTGTTTCAAATTCAAATTGCTTTTTCAGCTTTTTGTATTTGAGACTGATCTGAGACTTGAGTTCCAGAAGTTCAGTTAGACCGGAAACTAACTCATCTCTAGTAAGTTCAGAAAATACCTCTTCCGAATCTGATTCTGATGTAGATTCTGATCCGTCATCTTCTGTCGCCATCAGCGCACAGTTGGCCTGCTCATCTTCTGAATCATCTTCTGACTCATCCCAGGTTGCCATAAGACCTTTCTTCTTATGAAACTTTTTCTTGGGACTTTCCTTCTGAAGATTTGGACATTCATTCTTGTAGTGTCCAGGCTCATTGCATTCATAGCACATGACCTTCTTCTTGTCAAATCTTCTTTCATCAGAAGATTCTCCACGTTCAAATTTCCTTGAACTTCTGAAGCCTCTGAACTTCCTTTGCTTGGTCTTCCAGAGTTGATTTAGCCTTCTGGAAATCATGGACAGTTCATCTTCTTCTTCAGATTCTGATTCTTCAGGATCTTCTTCTCTAGCCTGAAAAGCGTTAGTGCATTTCTTGATATTTGATTTTAATGCAATAGACTTACCTTTCTTTTGAGGCTCATTTGCGTCCAGCTCAATCTCATGGCTTCTCAAGGCACTGATAAGCTCTTCCAGAGAAACTTCATTCAGATTCTTCGCAATCTTGAATGCAGTCACCATCGGACCCCATCTTCTGGGTAAGCTTCTGATGATCTTCTTTACATGATCAGCCTTGGTGTATCCTTTGTCAAGAACTCTCAATCCAGCAGTCAGAGTTTGAAATCTCGAAAACATCTTTTCAATGTCTTCATCATCCTCCATCTTGAAGGCTTCATACTTCTGGATTAATGCAAGAGCTTTTGTCTCCTTGACTTGAGCATTTCCTTCATGAGTCATTTTCAAGGACTCATATATGTCATAGGCCGTTTCCCTGTTAGATATCTTCTCATACTCAGCATGAGAGATAGCATTCAGCAAAACAGTTCTACATTTATGATGATTTCTGAAAAGCTTCTTTTGGTCATCATTCATTTCTTGCCTTGACAGCTTCACGCCTCTGGCATTTACTGGATGTTTGTAACCATCCATCAGAAGATCCCATAGATCACCATCTAGACCCAGAAAGTAACTCTCCAGTTTATCTTTCCAGTATTCAAAGTTTTCACCATCAAATACCGGCGGTCTAGTATAACCATTGTTACCGTTGTATTGCTCAGCAGAGCCAGATGTAGATGCAGGTGTAGGTATAGTCCTTTCACTTTCATCAACCATCTTTTAAATGAAGCGTTTTTCTCTTCCTGAATCTTTTCTAAACACGGTTAAGTGCTTGCACCTTAGAACCGGTGCTCTGATGCCAATTGAAGGATAGAAAAACACTTAGAAAGGGGGGGATTGAATAAGTGTGACTTAAAATCTTGAGCGATAAAAATAAAATGCACAATTATTTTTATCCTGGTTCGCTGTTAACGAAGCTACTCCAGTCCACCCCCGCAGAGATGATTTACCTCAACTGAGGATTTAATCCACTAATCGCACGGATTACAATGGTTTTCCACTTAGCCGCAACTAAGTCTTCCAGAGTCTTCTGATCACAACCTGATCACTCCAGGAACAACTGCTTAGTTCACTCCTAAGACTTTTCTAGAGTCTACTGATCAACACGATCACTCTAGGCTTAGTTCACTCCTAAGACTTTCTGCTCAGCCAACTGCCAAGACTTCCTGCTCAGCCAACTGCCAAGACTTCCTGCTCAGCTAACTGCTAAGACTTCCTAGAGTATACTGATCAACTGATCACTCTAGTTCCTTACAACTTAATGTAATCAATTCAAGAGTTTACAAATGCTTCTTAAAAGCGATAATCACAACTGTGATATTTCTCTTACAATTTAAGCTTAATCTCACTAAGATATTACAACAGCAATGTAGTGAGCTTTGATGAAGATGAAGATTCTGAGTTTAGATTTGAACAGCGTTTCAGCAAGTTAATTTGAATTGTATTGGTGCGAAATCGTTAACCTTGCTTCTCATCAGAACTTCATATTTATAGGCGTTGAGAAGATGACCGTTGAATGCATTTAATGCTTTGCGTGTTCCGTACAGCTTTGCATTTAATGTTATACGCTTTTGTCAACTACCTCGAGCCTTGTTCACGCTGTGTCTACTGACGTAGCCTTTAGTAGCTTTAACGTTCCTTTTGTCAGTCAGCGTAGTCTGCCACGTGTACTTCCTTCTGATCTGATGTTTGTGAATACGACGTTTGAATATCATCAGAGTCAAACAGCTTGGTGCACAGCATCTTCTGATCTTCTGACCTTGAAGTGCTTCTGAGCGTGATACCATCTTCTGATCTTCAGTGCTTCTGATCTCATGTTCTTCTGATGCTTCCATAGACCCATGTTCTGATTCTGCTTCGACCATCTTCTGATGTCTTGCCAGACCATGTTCTGATGTTGCATGCTGAACCATTTGAGACACATCTTCTGAGCGCTGAATTATGCGTACTCTTTATATATATTTCCTGAAAGGGAAATTGCATTGGATTAGAGTACCATATTATCTTAAGCAAAATTCATATTATTGTTATCATCAAAACTAAGATAATTGATAAGAACAAATCTTGTTCTAACACAAAGTTTAAAGATAGAACACCCTTCTGAACATAGTCCCTTATGAAATGATGTTTAATCTCAATATGTTTAGCTTTTGAATGAAGAATAGGATTCTTAGATAAACATATAGCAGAAGTATTATCACAGAATATAGGAATGTTACTCTCATATATCTGATAATCTTCTAGCTGACTCTTCATTCAGAGCATCTGTGTACTGCAGCCAGCAGCAGCGACATATTCTGCTTCTGTTGTTGATAGAGCAATAGTTGCTTGCTTCTTGCTATACCAGGAGATCAAATGACTTCCAAGAAATTGGCAACTTCCTGAAGTACTCTTTCTTTCAATTCTGTCTCCAGCATAGTCAGCATCGCAGAATCCTACTAAGTTGTATTCTTTAGATTTTCTGTAAACTAAGCCAACATTAGTAGTACCTTTCAGATACCTTAGAATTCTCTTAACAGCAGTTAAATGAGATTCTCTAGGATCTGATTGGAATCTAGCACACAAACAAACACTGAACAGAATGTCAGGTCTAGAAGCAGTCAAATATAGAAGAGATCCAATCATACCTCTGTATAACTTCTGATCTACCTTCTTACTTACCTCATCCTTACCTAGGATGCATGTTGGATGCATAGGAGTTTTGGCTTCTTTGCAGTCTAGAAGATTAAACTTCTTCAGAAGTTCCTTCACATACTTGGTTTGGTGAACATACGTTCCTTCTGATGTTTGATTTATTTGTATTCCAAGGAAATACTTGAGTTCTCCCATCATGCTCATTTCAAACTCAGCCTGCATAGACTCAGCAAACTCCTTTCCAAGTGTAGCATTAGATGTTCCAAAAATAATATCATCTACATATATTTGACAAATTAAAATATCCCTTTTAAAGGTTTTACAAAAGAGAGTAGTGTCCACTTTTCCTCTAGTGAAACCATTATCCAGAAGGAAAGAACTTAAGCGTTCATACCAAGCTCTGGGAGCTTGTTTCAATCCATACAACGATTTCTTTAGTTTAAAAACATGATTAGGAGACATAGAGTCTTCAAAACCAGGAGGTTGATGGACATAAACTTCTTCATCTATATAACCATTTAAGAAGGCACTCTTAACATCCATCTGATAGAGAGTGATGTTATGTTGAGTGGCAAATGAAATTAATAGACGAATAGATTCTAACCTGGCCACTGGTGCAAAGGTTTCTGTATAGTCAATCCCTTCTTGCTGACTGTAACCCTGAGCCACCAGTCTGGCTTTGTTCCTTACCACTTCACCTTTCTCACTGAGTTGTTTCTGAAGACCCATTTTGTACCGATTATATTGAATCCATCTGGTCTAGGAACAAGATCCCAAACATCATTCCTTGTAAACTGATTCAGTTCTTCTTGCATAGCAATTATCCAGTCTGGATCTTCTAGAGCATGATCAACAGAAGTTGGCTCGATCAAAGATACAAGACCTAATTGACAGTCTGCATTGTTCTTAAGGAATGCTCTTGTTCTGATTGGATCATCCTTCTTTCCAAGAATGACATCTTCTGAATGACCAGAAATGAGTCTGGATGATCTTCTGACAGATGGTTCTTCAGAAATGCTTAGATTCTCCAGAGAAGCTGATACTTGATCTTCAGATTCTTTGCTTCTGAGAAGCTCTGCTTCTGATGCGTTGCTTCTTGGCTCAACAACTTCTGATATATCAATATCACAATCTGCAAAATTATCAAACTGCTTTGGTTTTTCAGAACCAAGCTTATCATCAAACCTGATATTGATTGATTCTTCTACAATCAATGTTTCAGTATTGTATACTCTGTAGCCTTTTGAGCGTTCAGAATATCCAAGAAGGAAACATTTTTGTGCTTTGGAATCAAACTTACCAAGATGATCTTTAGTGTTCAGAATAAAGCACACACATCCAAAAGGATGGAAATATGAAATGTTGGGCTTTATATTCTTCCACAATTCATAAGGAGTCTTATTTAGAATAGGTCTGATAGAGATTCTATTCTGAATATAGCATGCAGTGTTTATTGCTTCTGCCCAGAAATGCTTAGCCATATTGGTTTCATTGATCATGGTTCTGGCCATTTCTTGCAGAGTCCTATTCTTTCGTTCTACAACTCCATTTTGCTGTGGAGTTCTAGGACAAGAGAAATCATGGGCAATACCATTTTCTTTGAAGAACTCTTCAAAGAATCTGTTCTCAAATTCACCACCATGATCACTTCTAACCTTTATGATTTTACACTCTTTTTCAGATTGAATCTGAATGCAGAAATCAAAGAACACTGAATGAGACTCATCCTTGTGTTTCAAGAATTTTACCCATGTCCAGCGGCTATAATCATCTACGATGACTAATCCATATTTCTTCCCTCTGACAGATGCTGTTTTGACTGGGCCAAACAGATCAATGTGCAAGAGTTCTAATGGCCTTGAGGTAGAAACAACATTCTTGGACTTGAATGCAGGTTTGGAGAACTTGCCCTTCTGACATGCTTCACAAAGAGCATCTGATTTGAATTTCAGATTAGGGAGTCCTCTGACAAGATCCAGTTTGTTAATCTGAGAAATCTTTCTCAAACTAGCATGACCTAATCTTCTGTGCCAGACCCACTGCTCTTCAGAAACAGACATAAGACAAGTCACCTTCTGACTCATAAGATCTTGCAGATCTGTCTTATAAATGTTGTTCTTCCTCTTGCCTGTAAATAGGATTGAGCCATCCTTCTGATTTACAGCCTTGCAAGACTTTTGATTAAAGATTATATCATAACCATTGTCACTCAATTGACTGATAGATAAGAGGTTATGTGTTAATCCTTCTACAAGAAGTACATTAGAAATGGAAGGAGAGTTACCAGACTTTATAGTTCCAGAGCCAATTATCTTGCCCTTCTGATCTCCTCCAAACTTGACTTCTCCTCCAGACTTAAGCACCAGGTCTTGGAACATAGACCTTCTTCCTGTCATGTGTCGTGAGCATCCAGAGTCCAGGTACCACGACATGTTGTGCTTTGTCCTTTTTGCAGCCAAGGATATCTGCAATAGGAATAATCTTATCCTTAGGTACCCACATTTTCTTGGGTCCTTTCTTGTTAGATTTTCTCAAGTTCTGATTGAACTTGGGTTTAACATTGTAAGCAATAGGAGGAACAGCATGATAATTCTTAATGTGAGTTTCATGATATTTCCTAGGTTGTGTCACATGCTTCTTAGTGTGTGTAATGTGAAAACTTTGAGCATGTGAAGTGTGCCTAATATCATGTGAGTGGCCATACTTGAATTGATCATACAATGGCTTGTATGTGATTTTCATCTTATCAACAGGTTCAAGTTTGTATGGGGTTTCACCCTCAAAACCAATGCCGACTCTTTTGTTTCCAGACACAGCATATATCATAGAAGCTAGCTGACTTCTGCCAATACTTCTAGATAAGAACTTCCTGAAACTTAAATCATATTCTTTCAGAATATGGTTTAGACTAGGAGTGGATTTTTCTGAATTGGAAGGAGATCCAACATTATTGGATAATTTTAAAACTTTTTCTTTTAATTCAGAATTTTCCAACTCAAGCTTCTTCGTTTCAAATTCAAATAGCTTTTTCAGCTTTTTGTATTTGAGACTAATCTGAGACTTGAATTCCAGAAGTTCTGTTAGACTGGAAACTAACTCATCTCTAGTAAGTTCAGAAAATACCTCTTCAGAATCTGATTCTGATGTAGATTATGATCCGTCATCTTCTGTCGCCATCAGCGCACAGTTAGCCTGCTCATCTTCAGAGTCTGAATCATCTTCTGACTCATCCCAGGTTGCCATAAGACCCTTCTTCTTATGAAACTTCTTCTTGGGATTTTCCTTCTGAAGTTTTGGACATTCATTCTTGAAGTGTCCAGGCTCATTGCATTCATAGCACATGACCTTCTTCTTGTCAAATCTTCTGTCATCAGAAGATTCTCCACGTTCAAATTTCTTTGAACTTCTGACGCCTCTGAACTTCCTTTGCTTGTTCTTCCAGAGTTGATTTAGCCTTCTGGAGATCAAGGACAGTTCATCTTCTTCTTCAGATTCTGATTCTTCAGGATCTTCTTCTCTAGCCTGAAAAGCGTTAGTGCATTTCTTGATATTGGATTTTAATGCAATAGACTTACCTTTCTTTTGAGGCTCGTTTGCATCCAGTTCAATTTCATGACTCCTCAGGGCACTGATCAGCTCTTCCAAAGAGACTTCATTTAGATTCTTCGCAATCTTAAATGCAGTCACCATAGGACCCCATCTTCTGGGTAAGCTTCTGATGATCTTCTTTACGTGATCAGCCTTGGTGTATCCCTTGTCAAGAACTCTCAATCCAGCAGTAAGAGTTTGAAATCTTGAAAACATCTTTTCAATGTCTTCATCATCCTCCATCTTGAAGGCTTCATATTTCTGGATTAGAGCAAGAGCTTTAGTCTCCTTGACTTGAGCATTTCCTTCATGAGTCATTTTCAAGGACTCATATATGTCATAGGCCGTTTCCCTGTTAGATATCTTCTCATACTCAGCATGAGAGATAGCATTCAGCAAAACAGTTCTGCATTTATGATGATTCCTGAAAAGCTTCTTCTGATCATCGCTCATTTCTTGCCTTGTCAGCTTTACGCCACTGGCATTTACCGGATGTTTGTAACCATCCATCAGAAGATCCCATAGATCACCATCTAGACCAAGAAAGTAACTTTCCAGTTTATCTTTCCAGTATTCAAAGTTTTCACCATCAAATACCGGCGGTCTAGTATAACCATTGTTACCGTTGTGTTGCTCAGCAGAGCCAGATGTAGATGTAGACTTTGCAGTTTCATCAGCCATCTTTTACTGAAGCGTTTTTCTCTTCCTGAATCTTTTCTAAACACGGTTAAGTGCTTGCACCTTAGAACCGGCGCTCTGATACCAATTGAAGGATAGAAAAACACTTAGAAAGGGGGGGTTTGAATAAGTGTAGCTTTAAAAACTTGACCGATAAAAATAAATTGCACAGTTATTTTTATCCTGGTTCGTTGTTAACTAAACTACTCCAGTCCACCCCCGCAGAGATGATTTACCTCAACTGAGGATTTAATCCACTAATCGCACGGATTACAATGGTTCTCCACTTAGTCAGCAACTAAGTCTTCCAGAGTCTTCTGATCACACACTGATCACTCCAGGAACAACTGCTTAGATACCCTCTAAGACTTTCTAGAGTATTCTGATCCACACGATCACTCTAGTTACAACCTGCTTAGATAACCTCTAAGACTTCCTAGAGTATTCTGATCCACACGATCACTCTAGTTACTTACAACTTAATGTAATCAATTCTAAGAGTATTACAATTGCTTCTTAAAAGCTATAATCACAAACTGTGATATTTCTCTTAACGTTTAAGCTTAATCTCACTAATATATTACAACAGCAATGTAGTGAGCTTTGATGAAGATGAAGATTCTGAGCTTTGAATAGAACAGAGTTTCAGCAAGTTAATATGAGTTGTTTTGTTCAGAATCGTTAACCTTGCTTCTCATCAGATCTTCATATTTATAGGCGTTGGAGAAGATGACCGTTGAGCGCATTTAATGCTTTGCGTGTTCCGTACAGCATCGCATTTAATGTTATACGCTTTTTGTCAACTACCTCGAGCCTTGTTCACGCTGTGTCTACTGACGTTGCCTTTAATAGCTTCTAACGTTCCTTTTGTCAGTCAGCGTAGCCTGCCACATGTACTTCCTTCTGATCTGATGTTTGTGAATACAACGTTTGAATATCATCAGAGTCAAACAGCTTGGTGCAAAGCATCTTCTGATCTTCTGACCTTGAAGTGCTTCTGAGCGTGATACCATCAGAACTTCAGTGCTTCTGATCTCATGTTCTTCTGATGCTTCATAGACCCATGTTCTGATTCTGCTTCGACCATCTTCTGATGTCTTGCCAGACCATGTTCTGATGTTGCATGCTGAACCCTTTGAGACAAAGCTTCTGAGCGCTGAATTATGCATACTCTTTATATATTTCCTGAAAAGGAAATTGCATTGGATTAGAGTACCATATTATCTTAAGCAAAATTCATATTATTGTTATCATCAAAACTAAGATAATTGATCAGAACAAATCTTGTTCTAACAAAGTCCACGGCCCCCCTTTCAACGCAGCCTCCATATCTAACTTATGGGAAAATTGAAATAAGAACAACCCCTCCACCGCCTGCTTGATAATGACCCCCTTGATCGGTCTCCACATATCCGCCACTCTCTTCTTCATAGACATAACATGGATTAGTTTATCACACAAAAATCGTCCTACGAGACACAGTCGTAGATCTCCGACTTCTTCACCATCTACATCCACATCAAAACAAAACCCCCCTTCCTCCTCGTCCCCTTCTAGCGATAACTCGTTGACATTCAGACCTGCCATTCTGTAGGATAACTCGAAAGATCGAACCAAAAACCAGGAAAAGAAAGAGAAAGGAATGACCCAGAAAAACAAGCTTCTCAGTGGGAGAAGTATGACCAAACCCTGGCAGAACTAGGAAAAATCTAGGCAGCTTGCTTTTGGTTAGGAAAAATATTTATGAGTTAAAAGTTTGTTTTACACTGGCATTTAATAGAGAATCATAATTTGTTATGTCATTAAATTACTTTTTAAATAAAAATATAGTTTAATTAAATACATGGTAGTGATTGGTTGATAATGTATCATTCCTTTTCTCAAAATTAATTTATATTTATTTTAAAATTATCTAATTTTAGTCCGGACAACCATCACTGTTTGAATGGATGATTGCATAGAATTTTGACTACAACAAATCTTATTCATAAAAATTGATTATATTTTTAAAAACATTACTAGTTTGGGATGAATTTTTCTAGATAGTAAGTTATAATTTTATTTTTTGAGATCCTCAAAATAATTCCAATAGTGGAATCTGCTGCAAGTAATAAGTTATTGATTTACCATTTAAGTAGAGTATAATATTTCACATAATACTATTTAAAATTGTATTAAGTAAAACATTAAATTTTGATACTAAGTATAATCATCTAAATGACATTAGAAAATGTACTAAATTAAAGTATATAATACATTCGATCAAAAAAAATAAAAATATATAATACATAAGAATTAATAAAACATATGTTCAATAACCAAATCAAAAAAGAAACATAGTGAAACTATCCATCAGACATCCAAGCCTTCAACCTTCAGGTCTTCTTGCCAGTTCTTTAAACTTGCGGCTAATATAAAAACAACAATATAATTGGGGTGAAATTATTAAATCTTAGTGGAGTTCCTTATTTTATAGGTTCACCCGACTCTACAGGGTTCTACTATTATTTTCGTACTACTAGTATTGATCTCACGTAGTAGATACACGGTGAAAATAACGAAGCTCTGCTAGCTTCTCAACATATGTGGATGTCATACTCACAGATGCACTTGTCATATAACTCAAAGGTGATTAGCTAGAAAGTCGATCACAAGGATCTACCAATCTATCTGTCAGATATGGTCGATGGTATACCCGACCTCCAGTGTATGGATTATACTATCCATCAGATATGATCAATGGAATACCATACCTCCACTGCACAGGGTACACTATCTACCATATATGTTCAATGGATTTAGACCTCCACGGTATAGATCACACTATCCATCCGAAATGGTCAATGGATTTTAGACCACCACTATGTAGAATACATTATCCACCAAATATGGTCAATGGACACCACATCTCCACTGCATGGATTACACTATCAACCAGATATGATAAATGGATACCAGACCTCGACTCCATGGATCGCACGAAAGTCCTTTCCACCAGATATAGTCAATGTGATACTAGACCTCTGTTTCATAGAACTCACAATTTACCATATATGGTTGGTGGGATGCCATATCTACACTACATGGAATACACTTTACGAAGTTACAACTCTGACAAGTCTAAGGCCTTGACATTCTTATGTTCATTCCACTTGATTCCCTCCAGGATCAAGGTATGTCGATCCTCGTCGAACTCGAAGTGTTATCACACTTCCCATGAGTTCACATCATCGGATGCTTACTCGATCCTAAGGTGTCACCATTTACCAAGTAATATCGTACAAGTTAGCTCACGCTCAAAATCACGGTGTTCTAAACTCTTTCCTTAATTACTCTCTTTTAAAGGATAGGTTTCTCGCTTACCAATTATTCCATTAGAAAGCATACACAAACAAGCTCAGCGCTAGGGTTTCACTATTCTACCATACACGACTTAATCTAGAAGAATTACTTTATCACATAGCCATTCAGACTATCGAATTTCTCGTAATCTTTCTGTAATGCTTTGTATTACTTATTACGTATGATATAAAGGGTTCTTGGTTCCTACAACCTGTTAGCTGGAGATTTTGATTGTTAAATATGCTTTTTCGAAGACTTAAGGTTCGAAAAGAAAATGGCTTTCGATGGCCATTTCCGAGGACGTTATTTATGATGAAGATTCCTAAAATCGAAGCTGAATCGAGATAGGTTGTCTTCAAGACTTAAATGGTTTTCTGAAATACAAGAGTACTGAAACTTAAGATTTGAAACACGTCTCAAGAGTAAACAATCAAGAAGCAAATGATCTGGCACAGTTAGCCTCAGGATACAAAGTATCGAAGGAAAAATTAGAAGAGTTGATCGAGGTAAGAGGAAAGGCAATGGCTACAAAATTATCTCCAAGCGACCTGGAAAATTCACAATTAGGCTTTGCCAATGAAGAAGAATTCGAAGTATTAAATATAGACTCTTTAGCAGATACAGATTGGAGGAGCCCAATTGTAAACTACTTAAGAAATCCTTCGATAGATACGGATAGAAAAGTAAAATATAGAGCCTTATCATATTTCTTGATGGGAAATGAATTGTTCAAGAAAACCCCCGAAAGGGGTCCTACTAAAATGTCTTGGCGAAGCAGAGGCTTACTTGGCACTCTCGAATGTACACAGTGGGGCATGTGGTGCTCATCAAGCGGGACACAAAATGAAATGGATGTTGTTTCGTTATGGAATGTATTGGCCCACGATGATAAAAGATTGCATAAAGTTCGCCAAGGGTTGTCAAGAATGTCAGGAGCACGCAAGTATTCAGCATGCACCTGCAAATGAACTAAGTTCAATCATTAAACCATGGCCTTTTAGAGGCTGGGCACTAGACTTAATTGGAGAAATTCGTCCCACATCATCCAAAGGCCAGAGGTATATATTGGTAGGAATAGACTATTTCACAAAGTGGGTCGAAGCAATACCGCTAGCCAATGTAGACCAAGAGACTGTGATTGAGTTTATTCAAAAACATATATTGTATAGATTTGGAATCCCAGAAAGCATAACCACAGACCAGGGATCAGTGTTTACTGGTCGAGAGATGCAAGATTTTGCGAAAGAAATGGGATTCAAGTTATTCACTTCCACAACTTATTATGCTCAAGCAAACGAAAAAGTTGAAGCAGCCAATAAAGTAATAATTGGTCTGATAAAGAACCATGTAGGAAAGAAACCTAAGAATTGGCACAAGACTTTAGACCAAGCACTCTAGGCTTGTCGAACATCACCCAAAGAAGCTACCAATACTACACCATTCCAACTGACGTTTGGACATGATGCGGTACTCCCAGTCGAGTTATACCTACAATCAGTCAGGATTCAGAGACAAGAGGAAATTCCCCCAAACATATATTGAGAAATGATGATGAATGAATTAGTTGATCTAGACGAAGAAAGGCTTCGAGCATTGGAGATGATAAAAAGGCAAAAAGAAAGAGTATCAAGAGCATATAACAAAAAGGTGAAAGGTAAAGTGTTCATTAATAATAATTTAGTTTGGAAAGTTATTTTTCCTATAGATCGAAAGAACCAAGCTTTAGGCAAATGGTCTCCACATTTGGGAGGCCCTTTTCGAATTTTAAAGGTATTCTCAAACAACGCCTATGAGATAGAAGAGTTGGCAGAGGATCGTAGGATCTTAAAAGTAAACGGAAAGTATCTGAAAAGATACAAGCCAGTCATGCACGAAGTAAAGATTGCAAAAACGTAGATATTAAAATATGCGTCGTGGGCTAAAATGGCGAATGTTTCGCCAAAATGGCGTTATCCTCAAATAAGGCTTGTAATATAAAGTGAGCGAGGATTTGAAGATAAAATATATTTCATTACTACAAAATACATGATACACAGCCATTCAAGATAGGTGGCGATACATGCAAAACCCAGAATTACAAGAACTAAAAGATAAAATAAGTACTAAACTAAAGGATAGCGAAGCAAAAGTAGAAGCCAACGAGATCTTCAAACATCCCTTCATTTAACCCTAAGTTGCAAATCCTCTAAGCTTAACAAGGGCAAGCTTTCAGCCTGGAAAGAGTCAAATGGTCCGTTCTTGCGCAGCCTTCGAGATATCCCTAGTTTGACAAACATATGGGACAAGAGCCTTCCGTAAGGGAGACAGAAAGACTTGCCATGACGGGAGGCTGCAACAACTTCAGTGAGGTGTTTAAAGATCATCAGCGGAATGTTGATCTTTCGCTTTTGGAGAGCACAAAGCATGAAGTCGAGGTCCCAGACCATGATGTTCTCTTGATTCTCTTTTCTCGGACGAAAGTTGCCCACAAGGAGCTGGTGCCAGATTCTGCACAAGAGCGCATTAAAAGGATTGTTAGCAAAAATGTGTGCTAAAACATCAGAGGTACTTTTGGTAAAAGAATCGTCACAAAGAAGGCCAGCATTCTCGTATCTCATCACATCTGTGATAAGTGTTGCAGAGATGATAACACGAGACCCACAGACTTCAGAAACAATGATAGTTTTGCCTTTTGGGTACATTTGGATGGAAGCAAACATCCAGAAGTCAGCAACCATGTTTGGATAAACGGGGCCTTCTAAGATGTTGAGATAAGTTCTGAGGTTTTGAGTGGCAAACATTTCATCTAGGTCAATACCATGATGATGAAATTCTTCTACAGAAGGTTTAAACTCCTTGTGAATGGCAGAAATGATCATAAGTAATTATGAAACGTGGGAACGCACATTTTGAAGAGACGCTTTGAAAATGACAAGACATCTTTGAAAGAGGAGTCATAAATGATTGTGACGTTAGTCAGAGTCTTGGAACTCAAAAAATATGAGGATATCGAAATCTCATTATAGCAAGAAACGCATATTTCTTTCATCTTTCCGAAACAGACATTTATTGGGGGCAATTTGTTAGCTGGAGATTTCGATTGTTAAATATGCTTTTTCGAAGACTTAAGGTTCGAAAAGAAAATGGCTTTCGATGGCCATTTCCGAGGACGTTATTTATGATGAAGATTCCTAAAATCGAAGCTGAATCGAGATAGGCTGTCTTCAAGACTTAAATGGTTTTCTGAAATACAAGAGTACTGAAACTTGAAGTATTTCGCTTCATTCTCACGTTGCCACGTATCGAAAAAGGATTCAGGCGGGAGGTTTTGAATTTCGAATAATCTGATTAAACCAACGAGGACAGATGGCGCCCCAGGGATTCGAAATACATGCATATGGGCAACGTGGCATTTCATTAGCGTAGGACCGTTAGGGTCGAATTAGTATAAATAAGGGTCTTAGTATCAGGATCCAGTGTGTTCATTTTGTACAAATCACTCACAAATTACTCAAGTATCAAGTGTTAAGAGAAAGAGTTCGCTGAGAAATGTACGTATGACACCACACTTTAAATATATTTGTATTTCTATTATAGAATCGAAATGCCTTTTAATTTCCTTTACTTTTTTGCCTAGTTTTTCTTTTGATTCAAGTGTCTTTACTCCTTTCGTCAAGTTGTTACATTCTCGCACTTTACATTTATGAAACTTACATTCTTTTACATCTTCGTCAAAGTCCTATTTACGTTTGTAACAAATTTACTTTTAGTTGTGTACTTCGTTAGTTTATTTCGCAAGTTAGTTATACGTTCATACCACAACCAAGTCTTTCGAAGCGAAACAAAAGACCAAGAGAATATGAACCAAATTATCTTGAAAGACAACTCTTTGACTATGTCCTAGGATCAATCTAGTCGATCCTGTGAGTAACCAAAGTATATTTATAGTTTAGAGGACTAGCGGTTGTTTACTGGAAATCACCGTAAACACAACTACACTTGATCTCTCATACTTCTGTTACAGTGCGGTCTTATCACAAACTAGAGTTTTGTAACCCGCACTTAATCTTTGAAGCTTCAACTGCACCATAAATATGCTC
Source organism: Vicia villosa (assembly GCF_029867415.1). Lineage (NCBI taxonomy): Eukaryota > Viridiplantae > Streptophyta > Magnoliopsida > Fabales > Fabaceae > Vicia > Vicia villosa. Next base: position 156,270,182 of record NC_081183.1, read on the forward strand.
TTACACCAACTAAGGCTTCGTAAATCTTATTGTGCATTCGGGAAAACTCCTAGTGTCTCTATCAATTACCTTTGACGACACTTGTTCACTATTTTGTATCATAAGACACTTATATGTTCTTATGATAGATTATGGTTTTCAATCGTGTTCAATCTATTTCAGTATAATTCACATACCAATACATCTCAAGCAATGAAATATGATTTCAGACATGATATACATCATTCATAAGAATATATAAGTCAAGAATTACATAAGAGCATTCAACAAAACAAGAGGCTTGTTCTAGTGGTAAGGTGTTTGCACTATGGTGGAGAGGTCATGTATCCAACTCCCATTGAGTGCGTCATTTTAATTTTTAAATGATTAAAGGGATCAACTGATTATCAGATGGGTACAATCAATTGTGTAACTTTCTGTAAAACAAATTTAAAAATTAGATAGGGATCAATCGATTATCCTTACCCATCTATTGATTGAAGGAAAAAATCCAAAAGGGTTTCCTGGGAATTGCAAGAAATTCATCCATCCTCAAGCATACGATTGAGAACAGTCAATCAACTATACTCATGAAATTAAAAATACCAATTCAAAGTCAGAATTTCCAGCACACCAAGTATATCCAAACATATCTAAACATGTTCACATGATTTAGAAAATATCAAACAGAGCATGCAAGCATGAATCATCACACATTTCAGGAAGCATGAAAATCATAACAACACATAAAGATTCAACAAGTAGTCCTAATCCCTATCACGCCTTTTAATTTCCTTAAAAGCTAAGACTAACTAGAACATCACCTCCTATCAAAACCTGGAATTTTAATCAAGGTGAAGAAGATGATTATGAGATGGTGGTTTTCTAAACTTGCCTTGATGCTTAACTCTGTTGCTCCCTTCTATGATTTACATCATTCTGGATTACCATTAGTTGATACATATTGCCTAGTAAGAGGTGGCGGTGTTCTTTGGGTAACTTTATTTTTATTCCTGCAAAAATAAACACACAAGCAAAATAAAACATATAATTTTGTGGATTGCCTCCCATACAACGCTTCTTTGAGGTGCTTAGTTCATTATAAAAAGGGTTCTTCTTTCAAACTTGAATCATTAACATTATACTCTATAACTTTAGGGCTCAATTTCAACATATCCATAAATTTGCCAAAATCTTTACCCTTTTCTTTCTCTCTCTTTTGTGAAGGGGGCTTATATTTGAGGACTGGTGGTATAGGTTTATTTTTCAATTTTTGTGATCGCCCCGTATGCAAGAACTTCAGGTTGAAAGGTAGGATTTTTAACTAACAACCTGCCATATGCCTTAGCTTCTTCATTTTCACCTTTCTGCTTCGTGAATTTTCCCTCTTTGACATCTTGATCAGTTATGTTAAGACAATGGTAAAACTCTTTAAAGAAAGGGTTTATCATTGATTTAGCCAGAACAAACTCAATCTTCTCATCCCCTAATTCAAAAGCGAGCTTTCCTTGTTGTACATTTAATATAGCATTAGATGTGGGTCTACCTAAAATAATAAGGATTTGAGAACTTAAGGTTCCAATACCTAAGACACTTTATATTACTATAACCTTCACTTTTATCATACTTTCAATATGCATATAGGAAATTAAGTTCACGTCCCAATCCCAAATCATTTTAGACAGTGTTTCACCAACACACCACTTTACATGATGATATACCAATTTTCCTTTATGATGTATTCTATGTCTGACAATTTATTTTTCCGCTGGCCTACACAAAACATGTAAAACATATAGCCATTGCAGACAATAGAGACCACAACTTCATAATAAAGTAACCATTTCATACATTTGGGATCACAACTCTGAAATG
>NC_081183.1:156272135-156339635 GCF_029867415.1 Vicia villosa
TGGCGCCATCGAAGAATTGAATTGGTAACGTTTAGCAAACATCATTACATATGCTAAGAAATGTTCACGAAGTTTCCCAGTTTCTTCTTTTGGGGTTAACAAGGCCAATCTAGTCCCTTCGACAGTTCGATTTTTGATTTCTGGAACTTCTTCGTTGACGACGCCCCGGAATGGGAGGTGACCTTCGAAGGTGGCATTAAGCCACAATTGTAATAACCAGAAGGGACCAGCAAAAAGGAGAGATCCTGTTGTATAAGTCTTTACAAGATCTACAGCTTCACCAAGGTTTTCGTAAAGAAATCCTAGAATCAATTGGCTCAGGTTCAGTTTTTTACCATCATGTAACTGATTAGCCATGCAAAGATATCTTTTCGCTACTTGTATGGACCTGGAGCAGAAAACACACCTCGAAAGCCATAATGCCAGGAAAGCAATATGTTCTACGTCAGAGACTGCAGCATTTGCCTGATCATGATATTGCTGGATGAAAGCAGTATAAGTGACTGTCGCTTCGTTGAAATTGATAGTATCAACATCCAAGACATTAGGATCAAAGGTTTCGCCAGTCGGTCGAAGCCCTGTGATGGCAGCTACATCGAAAAGGGTTGGAGTAATCATTCCACATGGAAGGTGAAAGGTATTGTGAGAAGCGTCCCAGAAATGGACTGACGCTACTAACATAGTTTGGTTATACTCTAAACCAGTCTTGGACAATTGAATTAGGTCATAAATCCCTAACTCTTGCCAGAAAGAAGCCTTCTGTTTCTCCACTTTGGCTAACCAAGAATAGTACAGTTCGAGATCTTTTGCTAAAGGGATTGACCTAAAAACCTTCACAAAATTGGTTACATAATCTAACCTAATTTTCTCTAAGGCTACGGGAGGCGCAGTCGAAGCCTCTTCTGCAGGGTTTGAATCCTCTAAGATTGGATTACCTTCATCGTCTATTTTAATCTTGCTAACCAGAGGCCTAATCTTATAATACGCAGGAAAGAATTTATTTGGTGAACTATTTTCTCCTGGTAACGGGCCCATGAAAGCATAAGTTTTTCCAGAAAGTTCAAAAGGGATGATTACCTGAGAAGCGTAAATGGCGCGTTCCTCTGCAGTATTCGGATTTGGTATGTATTCTTGGTTCCCCATTTGCATAGGTTTCTGAAGCTTCAGAACTGGTTGGAGAGCATTTGAAGAAGACGCCATTGAAAGATGTTTGATTTGAGGAAGAAGTTTGAAGGCAACTAAGTACGGTTTTTTCTGAAAAGAGTTTGAAGGAATAGAACTGAAAGGGAAGAAGAGAGGAAAAGACTAAGTATTTAAAGGTTTAACGGAAACCCTTTCAAATCTTTTAGGTAAAGACTAAAGGACACGCGACAAGTATTGATTTAATCCAACGGCGGTCGAATAGTCACCAGCTCTATTCCTAGGATATAGGAGTAATGATCATAAAGTAAGGTCAAGACATGGGAATGTAACTGTTGAGAAGACGTTTTTGAAAGCGACAAGATGTTTTGGAAATAGAGTCATAATTGATTATGACGTCAATTATTAGTCTCGGGACTCTAAGAAAGCAAACGAAATCCCATCATGGCAAGAAATGCCCATTTCTCTCGTTTGTCGAAACAGGCATTTATTGGGGGCAATTTGTTAGCTGAAGATTTCGTTTAAGAAGTTGATCTTCGAAGGTTTTAAGTTCGAAGAATGATGGTTACTGATGACCATCTTCGAAGATTTAAAAAAATGGCTACTGATGGCCATGCTTCAAGAAGATGTATAAGTTGAAACGAAGGAGAGAGGTATCGAAGCTAACACGGAAGATATATTTGCCAAGACTTAGACATTTCGCGGAAAATTACATAAAGTACTGAAGCTTAATGTATTTCCGTAACATTTTCGAATATAACTATATGGCCACATGTCGAAAAGGACTTGAGCGGGAAGGTTTGAATTGCGAAACGGTTTCTATAAACTGCACATAGACAGATGGCATCCCCAGAGTTCTCGTGGATAACGTGGCATTAGATTATTGTATGACCGTTAGGGTCAAATTTAGTATAAATAGGAGTCTTAATGATAGGATTTCGTGTGTTCATTTTGTACAAATCACTCACATATCGCTCAAGTATCAAGTGTTAAGAGAAAGAGTTCGCTGAGAAATGTACGTATGACACCACCAATTTGAATACATGTGTATTTACTTTTATCAAATATCTTTTCGTTTTCTTTACTTTCCTTGTTTAAACTTTTACTTTCGAAGTCATTTAATTTCATGCACATTACTTTCCTGCAATTTATATTCTTGCGACTTACATTCTTGCATGTTAATTTTCCTGCAATTTACATTCTCGCAATTTACATGTTTTCTTATTACGATTTATGCGTCGAAGTTACACTAACTCATATAACCAGCGTTATCTCGAATGATTAGTCATTTGAACATAAATTTCTCGAAATCAAAACAAACAGGTATGAACCAAATCACATCAATAAACCTTTCGTTTGACCATGTCCTAGGATCAATCTAGTCGATCCTGCGAGTAACCAAATCATATTTATTATAGTTTGGAGGACTAGCGGTTGTTTACCGGAAATCACCGTAAACACTCCCTTCTATGATTTACCTCATTCCGAATTACCATTAGTTGACGCATATCACCTAGTAAGAGGTGGTGGTGCTCTTTGGGTAACTTTATTTTTATTTCTGCAAAAATAAACACATAAGCAAAATAAAACATATAATTTTGTGGATTGCCTCCCATACAACACTTCTTTAAGGTGCTTATTTACATGATGATATACCAATTTTCCTTTATGATGTATTCTATGTCTGACAATTTATTTTCCCGCTGGCCTACACAATGAAGGTTGAGAAAACACTTAGAAGGGGGGGGGGTTGAATAAGTGGTTCTTTAAAAACTTGATAAAGGAAAGATAGACAGAACACAATTATTTATATCCTGGTTCACCTTCTCAATAAGGCTACCTCCAGTCCACCCTCAACAAGGTGATTTTCCTCTCTCAACGAGGACTTAATCCACTATAATCAGAACCTGGTTAGACTTGCACGACCAACTACTGTGACTTACAATACAGTGCACGAGTCAAACTGCTGGTGACTAACAATCCTGCACAAACCAACTGTTTGTGACTAACCAACTTCTAAGACTCAACTAGTCCTAGACTTCTTGAGACTCCTGACCCAACTGGTCTCTTAAGGACTTAGTTACCACGTAACTTCTGATGATAGTGTATAGTATTGCTTCTAGAAAGCTGTATCACCACTGTGATATTCACTAAGTTTAAGTACAAAGTAATGAACTTAGAATATGGATATGAGAGTTTTTGCTTCAGAGAGTTTTTCTTCACACTTGATGATATTTCAGAGTTGCAGTGTTCTTGTGTGTTTTATCTTCTTCAAACGATCATGAGTATATATAGCTTCAGGATTCTTGACCATTATCTTTAACACTTGTACGCAACATTACATGGTTTGTGTGTTATCTTTGCTTTTGTTTTCTCCGAAGGATTTGCATGTGGATAGTTTTTTCAATCAATCTTGGAAATTGCACTTTTGGAGTGTTACATCCGTTTTGCTAATGATTATGTTTTTAACGGCATTAATTTGAATCATTCCTTATGATGTTCTGTTCAGCCTTGTTCTTCAACATCTGTTGTAGATATGTTTGCAGCGTTCTGGTGCAGTATCAGAAGTTGCTTTCAACGGTATTAATTTTGAATCATTCCTTATGATCTTTTGTTCAGGCTTGTTCTTCAACTTCTATTGTAGATATGTTTGCAGCATTCTGGTGCAGTATCAGAAGTTGCCTTATGACTTGAGTTGCGTTTCTCCAGCTTCTCATAAGTGCCAAGTTCTGATTGCTGGTACTGGTACATCTTCTGAAATTAGAAACATGTGATTAGAGTACCATGTTTGCTTTATACAAAATTTGTTTGTTTGTTATCATCAAAACACTAAATTATGATTAGAACCAAACTATGTTCTAACACACAAAACATATAAAACATATAGCCATTGCAAACAATAGAAACCACAACTTTATAATAAAATAACCATTTCATACATTTGGAATCACAACTTTGAAATGAAATAACCATTGCACACATTAGGGACCACATGTCAATAGTAAACTAACAGAAACAACCATTTCAGTACCATAATAACATAACATTAGGGGGAAAATGATGTATGTTGCAGACATTAAGAGGAACACGATACCAAGACACAACACATGCACACATTTTGGGTAAGATTTAAACAGTGGAAAAAGAATTGAAGACAAAACCATTTACCTCGACACATAGGTTGGGGTTGACATTTTGAACTCACGAAAATACGAACACGAGTTGCAGACGAATGAACAATTCAGATGATCAACAAACACATGAGTTGACAACGCAATGTAGATGGCGAAGGAACCTTGAGATGAAGACACACGAATTGAAGGGATGGTGAGTTGAAGACCCTAAATGTTCATTCAGTTAAAGATTGAATGAGATGAACAATTAGGGTTTATGTTATTTTTTTTGGGAACATGAAAACGAAAAAGATGAATGATTTGTGTTAAATTGTTTTACTTTTACTTTTAAAAATGAATGAAGTAGTTTTAAAAATACATTAAGATAAATTTGAAAAAAAAAAGAACTAGAATAATTTGTTTTTAAGTTGACAAATACACATCAACAATATGAACGTCAAATCATTAAAAATTCTCTCAGATTTGACGAGGGACTAAAATCCTAAAAAAATAGAGATTAAAATCCCAAATTTTAAAATAGATGGAAGAAAAAAAAATAATAGAATAACCAAAATTATAATTAATCCAAACAAATATTATGTTTTCATTTAATTTGCAGGTCACCCATTCCATTTCATTTTTTAACAAATAAAACAAGATGAACTATGTAATAAAATCAAATTAAAAATTTGATTTCAATCCATCTAAAATAACGAGTTAAATGAGTCGATTCGACAAATACAACTCATTTTACTATACCTATCTTACATTATAGGCACACATTTGAGCCACAACTCTACTTATGATATAGGAGTATTTGGTTTAACGTTGCATTTTATAAAATCACTTTTTTCACATTTAGATAGAACTTACTTTTTAGAGCTTCTAAAACATCACACCAGACTGACATTTGAACATGAGTTTGGTTGAATAAAAGTTAAACCAAGCATAATATTATTATTTTTTAGAAGTGAAATTATTATTTTTATACTATTAGATGAACAAAAAAAAAAATGGAGATATGATATTAATCACTCTTTATGATTGCCATGTCATCTGATGATTGGCCACGCCGACGTGGAACAAGGAAGCACCGACATACCGCACCCAAAGTAACTTACGCGCAAAAGTTTATTCCTTCTCAGTTTAAATTCCGGGTGTGTTTGTTTCATGGATTAATATTATATTCTTTGGAATCTTATTCCAAGGATTATTATTCCCGGGAAAATTATTCCAACCTATGTGTTTGGTAGAAATTTAGATTCCTATGCATAATAATAAAATTTGTTTAATTTTAAATTATAAAAAAATAAAAATAAAAATAATTATGAGTAATAGTTGGAAGTTAGAGTTAGTTTAACTTATTCCCATGGGAATATTTTATTCCCACCCTTTATGCCTTGGAATAAGAATTCAAAAATTATGTGTAAATAAGATTCCTTGGAATAAAAAATTCCTTGGAACAACTTTTTAAAACTTGAATCAAACATGGGAATATTGCATTCCCATGCTCATATTCCAAGGAATAATTTTGGTAACCTTGAAACAAACACACCCTCCGTGTTTTCTTATTTTATTTTATTTATTATTTATTTGTGTTTTATCTACAATAAATAAGACCAAAAAACGAAAACAAAATTCCGACATGAACCTTTTCTCGTTCAAATCCTCTCAACCCCTAACCTCGTTCCTTATCATCATCTTCGCACTTCTTCCTCTGATTATCATCGCCATGTCGGATTCCGTCAATTCCGATTCTTCGTCTTCTTCTGCTCCCGCGGTTCACATCATCTACACGGAAAAGCCCCAGGAAGAGGAGCCTGAGGCTTACCACATCCGAACCCTCACTGCGGTTTTTGGCAGGTTCGTCATTCTCTCTACTTCACCAATTCTAATTTTATTTAGGTTATGAATTTATCTGATTTTGGTTATGCTGCAATTTTTGTGAAATTGATTTTAGTTATAAGGGAGTTGAATCTAAAATGATTGTTAGGAATTCATGGTATTTGGATATTTTAGATTGAATTTACTGTTGCATGTAATTTAATATGCATTAAAAAAATCTCAAGTATGAAATGGTTGATTCAGCTTAGAATTGATTCTAGAATTTCAAAATGAGTTGATTGATGTAATGATTATTGCAGTGAGGAGGCTGCAAAGGATGCCTTGTTGTATAGCTACAAGAATGCAGCTTCTGGCTTTTCTGCTAAGCTTACTCCTGATCAGGTTGCTCAAATTTCGAGTAAGTCTTTTCTTTTTTCAATTTCCATGTGGTAATAGTTTTGATTATGTTAATTTTGTTTTACACCCTTTTGAATCTTTTGCTCTTGATGTTTGTTTGGTTCCTATAGTTAAAATAGGCATCTTTAGGTGTAAATAGTGTCGGTTTCTGTCCGACACCGGACACACCTTTGATTAGAGGTCTTAAGTGATACTTGAAAGACTATCAGTATCATATTGATTTTGTTTTCTTTTATTCATGATAAATCTTTACCTCATATATCCTAGCACTGTCATCATATTTTGGGAAACATTGTCGAATGTTTTTTGGTTATCTGATATCTTATGAAGAGGGCTTTATACTTCCATCTGATAGAAATTTTGATTACAGAGAAAACTGTTAACCTCATTCATGAGACACCTCCTAACTTGCCAAGTTCTGTGTATCTGTTTTCACCTCTAAATACACTTTAAACAGTATAGATTTCTCTGCCCAAGCTCAAAATGTTCAAAATTACAGGCCAAATGAAAGTGTTTCAGTTCTCACAATCTTTGTCTTAACAGCTTATCATGCTATTGTAAATATAAATCCTTGTTTTTGGTTCCATCATAAAGTTTTTGCCACATCAGTAATTCTCTTGAACACGAAAACTATTAATATCGATGAGGGTTATAAAAAACGGTCCATGACCGCGAAAACGACCGCGACAAGACGGTTTCGGCAAGTACCGATACTGTTATCACTGTTTTTATATTAAAGAACAAATTCTGGTTTATTTATACTGCGACGACCGTCATCAGTGTCGTAACACCTGTACCGACCGAAATGGCGAAAGCCTGTACACGACCGCGATCGTTTTTTAAAACCTTACATTTGACCATTCATGCATGTTTATATGTTTTTAGATTTGTTGTTTCTCATGAAATTTGTTCTCACCAATATGCGCATATCTATCTACATCACACACACATACACATATATTCAGTCATTATTGTTGTTATTGTGTTGTGTGTATCCATGATTTGATATTTCTTTTAGTTTTCCTATTTTTATAATGAATGTTGGGTGTCTTAACTTGCAGAGCAACCAGGTGTTCTTCAAGTTGTTCCAAGCCAGACATATCAGCTCCATTCAGGACCAAATAAGTTGCACTAGAGAATCTATCTTCATTTGAAGGCGAATGTGGGTCTAAACTGTTATAACTATATATCTTGTGTAAACTCACCCAAAAATATTATCTACGCCATGTATTAACAAGTTTGCCTCAGACTGCGCATATATCAATAAAAAAACATGGGTTTATAATATATTATGATATACAGCTTCTTGTTAACATTTTGGATACATGTTTGTTATTGTCTTATCGTATTTGAAATGGCACCGACGTGGTTTCTGTCGAGCTTATAATTTGTTGAAGTATCGAGAATGAAGTAGCCGACCTACTTAGTGGAAAAAAGCTTGGTTGTTGTTGTTGTATCGAAACCGTAGTAATTAGATGTTATGTATTGCAAATTTCATGAGCATGTTGGCCAACATTTTTTTGTTAAACTTATCAGCCAATTGTTAAGTTGATTCACTATTTGATTGAGAGTTGATAACTTATTAGTGAGTATTAAGCACAATATATTAATGTACCCTCTCTAAAGTTTAGCCACAGGTATAGGATGGGACGCTGAAGGAGTTTAAGAAAGAGGTGATCCTCTTTTTCTGGTTACATTGAAAAAAAAAAGGGGATTTGGTAATTGAAATAGGGTGTATTTTACCATATGAACCAAACAAACATCAAGAATTAAGAACAGGACGAAAACTAGCAGTTTCTCCTGTATTTATTGTTTTTCAATTACAATCTAATACATGGGCCATGTATTTAGTAGCATAAACAAAAACAGTTTTAATTTAACTTTAACTCAAATGAACAATCCATGTGAATATTATAATTGGTGAAGAAAACAACGACTATAACATAAGCATTATAAACAAGCACCTATTCAATAAGACTCACGTTTTGTTGTGTTTAACAATATTGTCCAATACAATCAACTAGGTTTACAACCTAGAATCAAACCAGGATCTTTTTACTCTTGTCATGTATGTAGACCAATAATTAACTTTAAATAGAATCAAAAGTGATTTTTGTTTTCTGAATCTAAAGTGATTTGAACTAGAAGACGGGTGAACGGCGTTGAGGAAGAAATCATAATCAAACTATTGTTCTTGGATGAGAGATATAAATAGATCTCGTTGAAGGAGTTGAGGAAGATCATAATTAATCTATTGTCCTTGGATGAGAGATACAAGATCTCGTTGAAGGACCCTGATTTAATCATAAGATCTGTTTGAGTGTGCCTCTAGAGCGGGTTCACCATATGGTTTGTAGAATGCTAGAGATCTAGGGAGGATTTGTTCCCCCTGTTGATTTGGGCTTGACCTACTCCGAAACAATTGAGGAAGTTAGATTATGGTTTAATATTAGCCTCAATATCTTTTTTGATGATCAAAATGAAGGTTTAATTTTGAGGTTTTATATCTAAATGTGGTTGTTGTGTATGTATGAGTCATTATAACTAAAATGTATTTTTGGAACCATTCATTTTAATGTATTCAGACCTGGATGGTCATTTGTTTCTAGAAAATATCAGGCTTCTTATTTTAAAGTATACTCATGATTTTATCTTCAGACTCTACTTATTATTTTTTGTAACGAACACCATGCCTTTTAGGTTTATTTTAGTGGTTGATTTTGAGTGATCTCAAGTCCGAATGAGTTAGAATTTAATGCTCAATAGTACTTCTAAATCTAATGACCTTGAATTATGGTGAAAAAGCGATGTCTCTTTTTATTCGAGATGACCGATGGATTTTCTTTGTTTTCCATGTAAACTTTTCATGTCTATACTTCATGGCCTAGAATTACATAGGCATTGATAAGTTACGTCAACCTAGATTGAATCATTTTCGTTGCATAAGACACATTTTTAATCTCATGATCAAGGGTGTTGGTTTCAAACCAATCAACCATTGGATGGACTATCTTTTTTTATTTCTCCATCAAGTGTGTTGGCTCTTAATAATTAGAGGAATTGTCTTTCTCATTTCCATTCTTTTTCACTTTCATCGCTCTTATTTTATCCATTCTTTATCTCAAGGATTAAAGAAGTGTCATAGTTGTAGAAAAAAGCTCTCAATATTTCAAGTTTTTCAAAGATCGATCTATGCATTTCTTCTTAATCCAAAACTTGTTCCAATGTCTTCCACAATCTTTTTTATTTCCTATTTTCTTTGAATTTATTTGACCATGTTACCTATCGATTTATGGTTTTTGTTTCTCTCTAAAACTTTAATTTCCCCACTTGTTGCCTCTAATGGCAGATATTGCATTTGCTACATTTTCCATTTCTCCTAAACATCAGTGCAATTTGAATTTTTTAATATATTCATTGATGTCATTTGGTATTTGAATTCTTAGGAATATGCGCAAGTGGTGGAAAGGGTTTATCCTTTCTTTTTATTTAGTATGTGTTTGGATGCCCATCAACTTGATTTAAATCATGTTGAAAAATCACATCAGCTCAAAAGCTTTAAATAGTTGCTTCATTATTTTTCATGTCTTTTGCATTGAGATGTTGTTTTTAAACGTGATATAGTTTTATAACAAAAACCAAACACATACTTAGCTGAGTTTAACATTACGAGGTAAATTTCTCTTGCCTTTCACATAAGACTGAAAAAATGAATGGTTAAGGTGTGAGATATTGGATCGAACTCTAGTATTGTCGAAGGATAGCTTCTTGGTTCGACAGTTCGACAGATATAAGCATGAAGTCGAAGGATTGTTCACATGCTGGTGTCGAAGTGTGCATGCTGTAGTCGAAGATGGGTTTAGCATGCAGATGTCGAAGATGCTATGGTTGTTAGCATGTTAAATTAGGTTTAGTGTTTAAACCCTAATTTGTTAAGTTAGCTTGTTTATTAAGTTGGCTTGTGTAACGGGCCTTGTGGAAAAAGCCCATTAGTTAGTATGTTAGGTTTTATTATAAATAGCATACTAGTCTCTCATCATTGCTAAGCTGCAAATCCTAATTAAGGGTGAGAGAGGTTATTTGTTATTCTTGTAAACTTGTAATCTTATTTTAAGAGAAAGTAAAAGAATAGCAGTTATAACCAATTCTTGTGTTCTTCTTATCTTCCCTAATTCCTATTATATTTTGTTCTTGACATCGTTTTTCACAACATAAGGTTTATCACAAGAATCACTTTTACTTTTGCATGAAGAGGCTTCAAATGGACAAGAAAGTTTTGTCCATGGGACAGTAAAGAGATTTTAGGGACGCCTTTATTTTATTAACACTTTCTCAAAATGCTTACTTCTTCGTCCACACACTTGTGATGTAAGAGAGTGATGATGATTGGTTAGTCAAATGTTCAGACGCTTCTCAATAAATTTGTAGTAGTTATAATCTTAAGGCTTTGTTTGCGAGTTTGGAGGGGAAGGGAGGGGAGGATTTGGGAAAATAGAAAGAATTTTGTGAAAAGAATAAAAATATTTTAGGTAGGAGGATTTAGTTTTATTCATAACACCAAAAATCCCATAAAATGGGGGAACTCCAAAATTGTATTGAATGAGGGTTTTTAAGGGCTTACATAAATTTTCCAAATATTTTTAGGTTGTTATACTATTCTAAAAATTAAAAATTTAGTAATGAAAATGATTCTTTTAGCATTCTAAACAAAATTATTCTTTTTCAAAAAATATCAAATATTTTTCTATAATTTTTTAAAATTTCGTTTTTTTTGTTACAATGAGGGCCGAAGCCCGAAATGAGAAAACTAAAGCGCAACCGATCTCAAAATGACACAACCATTCTTATCTCTCTCTACAATATCTTACAGCCATCCAGGGATCTCTTGAAAGTACTTGAAACCACCCTGAAGATTCTTACCTTCCTTAGCAAGTAACTGAGCACAATCATTAATTTCTCTAAAGATATGGTTTAACTCCACCTCTTCAAAATCTCCCATCAAAGCTCTAATCTGAATTACAAGATTGCAGCTCCTACTATTTGGCTTGTTATTCTTAATGATAATATCAATAGCTAATTTCGATTCAGTCTCAATCTCAACCTTTGTAAACCCTTGCTCCCTAACCATTCTTAAGCCAGCGTATATTCCCCAAAGCTCCGCCATTAACTGACTACACTTGCCTATGAATTTGGCAAAACCACCACACCAATTACCATACTCATCCCGGATACACCTACCACAAGCAGCAATACCGTTCCCTTAAGAACCGTCTGTGTTAAGCTTAACAAAAGCTTGCTTTAGACATTTTCAAGCGACAAAACAATTCTCGTAAGTCCTGTTTAGGACTTTCTTGTTAATCATGACAACATTTTTATAGTCTTTAACTCTTCCCTCTATAATCATCCCCACATCATAAGGCCTCACAAAGTTCTCTTCATGAGTTTCTTTATTCCTCCAAGACTACATAGCATGGCATCCCATAGCCCAATAATTGCACCATTCGAAATCATTCATTCTTTTGCTTGAAAGGTTAAGTAAGATCCAATCATGAATATCTGCATGATAAAATTCATTGGTCATATGCATAGGAATCTTATTCTGCCACACTTGCTTCGTGAAACGACAGTCACGGAGAGCATGTAACGTATGCTCGCAAGCAGCCCCACAAAGTCTGCACACTGTATTACCAAAACCTGCAACAAACATTCTATGGTTAGTGAGCAGCCTATCATGGTTGAGGAGCCATATAAAACTTCGCACTCGCTCCGGAACCTGCAGCTGCCAAATAAGGTTCCACGCCGTTTCTGTCATATGGTCTGTCTCCTGCATCATCACCCGATACATATGCCCTATGGAGAAAGTTCCATCTTCCTCCTCCGAATTGATTATAGAGGCTATTCTTCCTCCTGCAAATGGAGAGAGTGAAGATTATATTAAAATTTCGTTTTTGAAAGCCTCCTTCTTCCCTCCAAACTCCCAAACATAGCCTAAGTGTTAATGATAAGAAAAGTCTATTTCATACTTCATCTCGTCATTATTATAAGAAAAAAATGACTTTAAAATTTAATCACTATTATAAATAAAAAAATACCTTAAATTTTAGTTATGTAAAAGTTATTAACTTTCAAATTAATTAATACTTGTATTACTAGTATACTCCTAATTTAATTCAACAATAGTTAATGTTAGTAGTTGATTCAAAAAATATAACTAAGAATATTATAGTAAATATTATTTTGATTGTACATGAAATCAAAAAAATTAATTATACTTAACTAACTTTTTTAATTATGTAAAAGTAATTATTTTTGCTTATAATTGTGAATTTGTGATCGGAGAGAATAACGGATAAAAATCAAAGTTGCAAAAATAAGAAAAGAAGCATAAAAGTTGATATAAAACGTCAGAGCCGCAGAGGAGAATGCCCAGCGACTGACGACTAGAGTTGATGGTGATACACAACGATGCTAGAATAACGGAGGCTGCTGTCCAATAGTGACAACTTCTATATTGAGCGTAACTTTAAATCTTAACCAGTAACAAACCCGTGCGTTCGCACAGGTTCTGGTATGGGACGCGCATTTGTTTCAGATATATATTTTTTAATAAAAAAAATGTCTCATTGCCTGTAAAAAAATAATAATTGAATGTATAATTAATAAAAAAAATATTTTGATCAGTAACTACATGTCCCGTTATGAATCAATATTTTGATCAATAATTTCATGTTCCCATGTACAAATATTAGTTTGATCAATAACTTGATGTCTCCGTATTCCTTAAAATATATTTTGATCAGTAACTTCATGTCTCGTTAATAATTAATATTTTGATCAGTAACTTCATGTCGCGTTAATAATCAATATTTTGATCAATAATGTTCCGGTGACTAAAGATAATTAAAAATATTAGTAAATGTATGACCAATTTCTATGACTAAAGATAATTAAAAATATTAGAGAATCTATGACCAATTACAGATGCTACTCCCATTGAGACTGACCACCCAACCAAATATAAACTACATTGTTGTAGATCAAGTCTTTTGTGAAATAGATTGAGAATGGAGAACCACCAAACCATACAAACAAATGTCACAATACTTAAATAATGAAGAAAAGAGAATGAAAAGAGACAGTTGGAGCCCAATATGGTCTACTGCTAAATATGTTGAGACAAAAAGAATTACAAATTTGAATGAGTAAGATATAGTAAAAAAACACAGTAAGTAAACTACTATGCACTCTCTTGTATTTTCAAACTTGTGCTTCGCTACATATAGCTCCCATTTATAACAAAAACCAACACAAAACCCTCTTGCCTTTATCAAAACATGCACTACAGATGCCTAACTCTTAATGTTGTCATGATAGAAATTTCTTAAATAACCGGTTAGCATATGGTCTTTAATCGGCGACGCCAATGCAATCCTTCAACTCCTCTTGGTTGGCTAAGATTTCCAAGGCAAATATGTGTTTTGTTTGGGTCAACAACTTGACACCAGTAGTATGCATATTGTCCTGCCAAGAATGAAGAGCGTTTATAAATCCAAAACTGTCCAAAATTCATAAGTCACACAGACCAACACACATACTGTCTTTTCTCAATTACACAATTTATATTAAATAATAGGCCATTATCATTGCATACGACCTGAAACTCGCAACCTAACCTTTGCATAACCCAATTCTAAATTAAATTTAATAGACCGAATGAAAATTACTATAAAACAAACGTCAACAGATTATCAACATAAAATCATATTTTAACACTTATAATTTATCACCAACATATTCTTTATCACCAACATATTTTAACACTTCTAGTTTAGGAGCATATTTGACTATCTCAGATACACAACCATCTGTCACACTTAAGGGCATAAAACCACTATAAAAAGTAAAATGGGAGCAAGAAAAGGGATAAGTGTTTATCTCTATAGAAATTTTGTGAAAAAAGTCCAAATCAAAGTTTTCCTTCACTTACAAAATGGCCCATGTGACAACTCATGCTCTTTCAAATAGCTTAAAAATGAGATAACTTTCAGTGTCTTTCCCAATCCCATTTGAACCATATGTCAATATTCATATGTAAAGACATTAAAAGGAATCATGCTTTTCATTCCAAAGACAAGACTACGAACCTAGTTTTCAGCTCTCCGTCGGCTAAATTAAAAAAGGTCAACACTTAGAGTTTTCAAAAGTACGTGCACTGCTCATAATCATTTAACAATTTAAAAGAATATTGTACATACCTAACGCATTGATCCGGTCCTGGGTAAACTTGATGAATTGGTCGGCATACGACTCCTAAATAGTGCAGTTGACAGTGTTGTTGCTATACAAAAAGCACATGATATTGATGTATGAAACCTGAAGTCAATTTACAATCAAATGAGAGTGTTGTTTGGGAGTAAATATACCACATACCTAGGTTAAGTAGCACTAAATTAACTTTCCCCTGACTGTGTGTGCAAAAATTCAATGCTATCAACCTTTCCACTTATGTCTGCCAAAAAGATAAAATGGAGAGTACAACAACACATGAAACAAATGAAACCCAAATAAAGATTGAATACAAATCAGAGTTATCAATCATTGAAAATTGTTAGTATGTTCACAAAAACACTATGGTGATGAATCGGTTTAATGACCACAAAAACATTATGGTGATAAAGTACATGACAGCAAGTATCACTTATATTAAAGTTTGACCTCATAATGATATTCCAACACAACTTTTTTAACATAAGGAATCAACTCAATTTCAATTTCAATTTAGTTTCAAAATCAATCAAATAACAGAGCCACATAGAATTAAGGAAAATTAGAATCAAATTACGGTGTTCTTCCAACGATCTTGAGCGTTGACATCGGCGCTGAAATCATAGATGATTTAAAGAGATAAGCTGCTTCCTTTTCCACAGGATGGTGAAAGGATTTTCCAACTTTCGTTGTGCTGGTAGTCGTCGGCGTTACTCCAGTTCCCTTCATTCGAACAAACATTCAATAGTATACATAAACAAAACTCTAAAAGAGTAACATTTAGAATCATAGAAAAAACTAAATTGAATGAAGAAAATTAAAAGTAATCGAAGCGGTTGAAACCAAATTCTTTAAAACAACACTTACATCAGGAGTAATTAGGGCAATCTTCGCTTATCTCACAATACAATCAAAAGGATTTTCTCCTTTGACACCTTATATAAAGACAATCTTCTAGTCAATAAGCTCTGGATGAATCTTAATAACCTACAACATACATTCAAATCTCCAAAATCAAACATGACCCTAAAAATATGAACACTCACACAAAAAACAATTAAAGAAACTTACAATATCTCCGGCTATCGTAGGGGGTTTGATCTCTCAAAAAGTTAGGTTTAATTAGATTTAATGTGATGAAGAGGAAGAAGAAGAGGGGTAAGGAAGAAGAAGAAGGTAAAGCCGTAAGCAAGAGAGATAGAGAGAAAAAGGACGAGGTCGAGAAAGAGAAGGTACACAGATTAATGAGTGAGAAACTGTTTTTGAATTTGGAAGAGAAATAGTTTATGAAACTTTCGTAGAAGGAGTTGTTGTAAAAAGAGTGTTGAATGCTTAAGCTATAGACGTGGCCTAATATTGAGCAAGGACATTTTTGGTTTTTCTAAATCAGTTAACTTTCTTATATTATAGATGATCATTCGACTCATTTAATAAATGCACATTTTGTAATATTATTAAGAAAATTTTCTTTATTAAATAAACTTCAATTAAATATGGGATACAATATATATTTAATATATTTTAAATAATATTTATTATTGATAAATTATATAAAAATAATAATACTAACTTGTGCTCTTGAAACACAAGATAACGGATAAATATAATAAAAAGATTATAAGATTATGCTAAATTTATAATTAATGACTTTATTATTTTTTTTAATTTAAAATTTTTATTTATAGATTTTTTTTAAATATGTGCCTGAACAGCACAAGTTATTATTACCCTTAAAAAAAATAGTTGAGAGAGATGAATCAATTTATTGATTGACGTTGACTCTACCAAAATCAACAACTTAAAGTATAAAACATGTATTTTGAATCATGAAAATTATAAAAACAGACCTAAACAACGGAAACAGATTGTCTAACTTTGAAGCGGGAAAGTTAGACTGACTTTCACAATTTTTCATCCATTAGATTTATCCAAAGATGTTTAGCTTGCCACGTGTTCTTCTCTTTCACTTTTTTTTCTTCCAAAATATCATGAGAAATGCACAGAGAAGTGGGTTGGTCACCTCTCCGCTGCCGACAAGCTGCTGCAAATTCCACCGCCTCGCTTCCGATGCTTCCGTGTCACTGAAACTTCCGCTGCCGACAAGATGTTGCAGACTCCACCGCCACACTTTCGATGCCGCCTTGTCACCGAAACTTTTCCGTTGTCGCGATTACTGCTACAGATTTGATGATCACAAAAGCATGATTTTCATAAAGCACACATGAAAGTTAACTTGGAGAAGATAAGAACACATGCAAGTTGAAGGAGATTCACAAAGGCACAACGATGGTGGTCTTAGTAAGCAATGGTAGAATAGTGTAGGCATGGTTGACGATGACCGACATTGGCAGGGAGAAAAGAAGCGACACAACCATGGTTTGTATGTGATTTTTTTCATTTCAAAGAACACACACGTGGCATTGTTTCAGACATCAGATTCATCCAACCGCCTACAATTACTTAAAGGTAGAGTGACGTTCGCGCCAGAACGTTAGACAATCCATATCCCTAAACAACACGATGGAAAATGATTATTTATTTTGTAAATTTACATAATTGTTTATATCAATTATATTGAATTGAAAATGAGATAACTGAAAATTTGAGCTCAAACTTTTGACTTAAATCACAAGTTAGTAGTACGTGCAGTATCTATCTACCACTACATTAGAAAATGTGGCTTTCTTCCACCTCAATCTTCCTCTTCCTTTACTTCTCCTCATCAATTTGTTCCGCCGCCGCCGGCGATCTCCGCCTCACGCTAGAAGCTAAGAAGCTAGTGAGAGACCTTAATTTGTTCCCGGAAGTCAACCTCAACATCGCCGCTGCTGCAAATTCATCTTCGTTAGATCTCAGT
The DNA here is from genome assembly GCF_029867415.1 of Vicia villosa. Taxonomy (NCBI): domain Eukaryota; kingdom Viridiplantae; phylum Streptophyta; class Magnoliopsida; order Fabales; family Fabaceae; genus Vicia; species Vicia villosa. Next base: position 156,289,752 of record NC_081183.1, read on the forward strand.
GGCAAAATCGTTGAAAAGCGCCTCAGGTTTCCTAATCTTGTTGCCGATGATGATGATGGTGTTTCCGTTGAGGATTTTGGTCATTATGCTGGCTATTATCCCATTCAAAATTCCCATGCTGCAAGGTTCCTTTCTCATTTTGAAATTAACTTCTTCATTCACCTATCTAATTTCTGATTTTCTCTTTATTCCTTACGTTTGGTTAGTGTGGCAGGATGTTCTACTTTTTCTTTGAATCACGCAACCGCAAGGAAGATCCTGTTGTGATTTGGTTGACTGGAGGTCCTGGCTGTAGCAGTGAATTGGCTTTGTTTTATGAAAATGGTCCTTTCAAGATTAATGACAATTTGTCTCTTGTGTGGAATCAGTATGGTTGGGACAAGGTAACCTAATTTCACTTTTTTCTATTTTTATTTTCATCTACTACAAATTATAATGGTTGAATAAAGAAGAAAGTACTACATAAATGGCATGACTGTATGATCTTTGCACATTAGAAATGGAAACACCTTCTAACTAAGGATTTTTATACCAATACACCCTTCCACAACAAGATAAGGTATATGGAATGTAATTTTAGCAAAAGGCGTAACATGTATAGCTTCGAGGTGAAAGTTGGAGATCATGCCATACCTTAAATTATGTGGCTTAAATGTCTTGTGTCCATTTAAAAAAAGAGTGAAATAGAAGATGCAAACCATCAAATTCAACCTGAGTGGTTGAATGGAAGAGAGCTTCAGATGTTTCATGCAATACGAAAGTACCGCTCAAATTGAAGGGAAAATTTTATTAGAAAACTGTAAGACCGCCGATGTTATACTGAGCAGAATGTTGAACTGTAAAGAACCAACACGAAAATAATTTAAGTGTAATAGAGATGACGATGTTGCGTTGGATGTTTGGTAAGACTAGAGAGGATAAGATTAAAAGTGACAAAATTGGAGAGAGTTGGGGTAGAACCTTTAGTAGAAAAAATGGTGGAAATTAGACTTAGGAGGTTTGGACATGTAAAGAGAAGACATGTGAATTATGTAGTAAGGAGAGTAAATTAGATGGAGGGTAGTCAAACCGTTAGAGGTAGATGAAGATTTAGAAAAACTATAAGAGTTAACGGTTAAGAAAGATCTTGAAATTAAGGAGCTAGACAAAAGTATGCTATTTGATAGAACATTATGGCATCTTTTGATTCATGTAGCCGGTCTCACTTGGTGGAATAATGCTTGGTTGATCTTCTTGTTGTATGCTATTTTTTGCCTTGATAATTGCTTTCTGTATTGTACTTTTTCTCTGAAAATTATTTATGAACATTAAATTTTGTTTCCAAATCCAATCTTGTAGGTTTCAAACCTTTTGTATGTTGATCAACCAACTGGAACTGGCTTTAGCTACAGTACTGATTTGCGTGACATTCGTCATGATGAAAAGGGTGTTAGCAATGACCTGTATGACTTTTTACAGGTACCTATGGTTACTTAGAATCTGAATATAAATTCTAGAAATTTAAGTGCATTATTCATTTATTACCTAACATTTATTATGTTCGTGGTGGATATCTGTGTACTGTGATGTATTATGTCATTCACGTGTTTAAACTTTAAAATAAGGATGGATGCCTTAAAAAATTACAAGTCACCATATAATATTCATGTGAAGCAAAATGGCCAAGCCAACGCATAGGGAAAGGTTAACAGAAGGTTAGCACTAGCTGCAAGCTTATATAATAGATAAAGATAAAAATTCCTCAGCAAATAACTAAGCACCATCCATCTGTCTCGCCTATTGTTATCAATAGTGACCATTTTGATCTTTGAATCCATTGAGACACCAGCAATGATAGGCTATCTCAGGATCCACATCCTGTGATGTATTATGTCATTCACGTGTTTAAAATAAGGATGGATGCCTTAAAAAAGTACAAGTAACCATATAATAGTCATGTGAAGCAAAATGGCCAAGCCAATGCATAGGGAAAGGTTAACAGAAGGTTAGCACTAGCAGCAAGCTTGTATAATAGATAAAGATAAAAATTCCTCAGCAAATAACTAAGCACCATCGTATCTGTCTCGCCTATTGTTATCAATAGTGACCATTTTGATCTTGCATCCATTGAGACACCAGCAATGATAGGCTATCTCAGGATCCACTTCCTGTCCGGTTTTCAAAATTGTTTAATTAACTTAGAAGCCTATCCCTACTCTCTGTCATAGATCCACAAACCTCAGGTCTCCCGAAGAAATTGACAACTGTAATCCAGATGAGGGATGTTCAAATATGCAGAAAGATGGAATTTGGTCTTCATGACTGACATAAAAACAAAAATTAGGAAAGTAACCTTGTTACCAATTTAAAGTAAAAAATGATGGACTTCATACCCAAATTTGGGTTCAGGTTTTTTATTTATATCTCAGTACAGCGTAGGAAGGGTAATAAACATGTCAATTCATAATACTTAGCAAAAATAATATAAAAGACTACAATAGCATCTTAACAGTGTTTTTGTTTCTATTTCCCCAGGCCTTCTTTGTAGAGCATCCCCAATATGCAAAGAATGACTTTTTTATTACAGGTGAATCGTACGCTGGGCACTATATTCCTGCTTTAGGCTCTCGTATCCGTCAGGGAAACCAAGCTAATGAAGGAATTCATATAAATTTGAAGGTTTGTCATGTTACATTATATAGTGAAATGTTCTGACTTTTATTAGGTGAAAGAATTGAAGGGAAAACTATTAGCGTATCTTGTTTTAATGGGTTGAACAGGGATTGGCCATTGGTAATGGACTCACTAATCCTGCAATTCAGTATAAAGCTTACCCAGATTATGCACTGGACATGGGCCTAATTACACAGGCTACACATGACCTCCTTGGCAAAGTATTGGTTCCAGCCTGTGAATTGGCAATAAAGCTATGCGGTAATTTACATTTGGCATAAGTTTTTTCCCAAGAATATTGTATTTTTTTTCATTTGAAATACACCCACCACTCTCTGTTTCTGACTAAGTCCTATAACACTCCTACATTATGTATTTAAACTACACATATTTCTTGCATATAATGTACCAGTATATGATTGGCATTAAATGTGGATTGCTAAATCTGATTCTAAATCATTTGAAAGTTTATGAAATTCTTTTGTGATTTCAGTTATGACAGTTTATAGTTAGAGAACCAGTTTTTTGGTTTCTAATGATTGTGTAAACTTTAAGGCAGCTTTTGATGCATCCCGAGGGATTTTACAAACAGAATAGTATGGGAAAAATAATTGAATCATAAAACTCCTATTAGTTTCTTTTCTTGTTTTTACTAATTAGTGCACAACACAATCAATTTTTTGTTGCATCTTAAATATGCTTACATATTGAACAAAATAATGTTATATGTAGAGCAATTTTTTTTCATACCGTATGATGTTTATTTTTCCCTGAGAAAAGACGTAGGACAATAAAGATACTGTTATATATAATTTATGCTATGTGTGTGTAGAGAGTACCACTCTTGAGGAGAAAATAAATTAGGTTCTCTTTGTTTTTAAGATGTTGTTATTGCTGGAACAAGAAGTCTTCCCTTATTTTATTGAGTAATGAATTTTAGAATTTTATATAATGCTTCGTCCCTTATTTGGAATTTCTGCTGGTAGGCTTCTACTATATTTCTCTTTAATATTTGTTTAAATCCTTTCAGGCACCGATGGTAAGATTTCCTGTCTGACTGCACAAGTAGCATGTAATCTCATATTCAACGACATCCTGTTGCACGCCGGAGATGTAAATGTGGGTACACAATTTCTTCCTCTTCTGTGTAGTTGACATCTCATTAGTACTTTTTTGGTGACATGGGGCTTACATGAAAGCTTATTGAGAATGAGCCTTAATTAAAGACATACAGTTCAATCATTTTTTTTGGAAAAGGAGTAAGGTACCACTTTATCAAAAATATGAACAATTTAATTGATATGCACTCCCAAGGCTAAGTACACATGTTGACAATTGATCATTTTTCAAACCCGGAGTCTGTTTTCTACCACATTCTTTAACTCTTTCTCAGTATAGGATATTTTAATTAGGAGTTTTTTAAATTAGAAGGAATTGAACTCGGTACTCTGGAGTCTACAACATTCACACACATTGCAGACCCTACCACTTGCGTTAGATCACAGTAGTTTTTAAGTAAGAGGTTTCATCACAAATGTTAAGAATGCCTTTAATACTGCTGTGTCATTAGGTTCGAAAAACCCATATCTTGATATTTATGGAAATTGTAATATCGGAGCAATATATTGGTGTTTTTTTTTTGTAAGTTTTACCAGTTTATATACTTTTTTTGCAGTACTATGATATCAGAAAGAAGTGTGAGGGGAGCCTCTGCTATGATTTTTCAAACATGGAGAAGTTCCTGAACCAAAAATCGGTTCGGGATTCACTAGGGGTTGGCAAAATTCGTTTTGTTTCTTGTAGCACTAAAGTTTATATGGCTATGTTGGTGGACTGGATGAGGAATCTGGAAGTTGGAATACCTCTCCTTCTTGAGGATGGAATCAATTTACTTATTTATGCTGGGGAATATGATTTGATATGCAACTGGCTTGGTAAGTATTTACACTATACATATATAAGATTTGTTAAGAAGTTTAATATTTCATATTATAATCTTTTGAATAATGAAGTGATGCACCTTTTCCCGGTGGTATGATTTCAATGAGTAGGTAATTCAAGATGGGTTCATGCCATGAAATGGTCTGGTCAGAAAGAATTTGTAGCCTCGCCTGATGTTCCTTTTGTTGTTAATGGTTCACAAGCGGGATTATTGAAGAGCTATGGTCCTCTGAGTTTCCTTAAGGTATCCATCACGCTCTCTCTTCCTGCACACATACACATTTAGACACATGTTTATGTAGAGAAACAGAAAACTACCAATACTATATTGAGTAAGTCACACTTTACATGAAAACAGGGTTAACTATAGATTGCCTCCTTCAACATAGCTCTATCTGCAAAATGCTACTAACTTTTAATCAGCACTGGTAACAAGACATTCAGCAGTGCTGATTAAATTTACCCCAATTTCAACATTGTTTCAAAATCATTAATGGTTATAACAGAAGAAAGGATTATAAGTGCTTTTTCTGTTAAAGACTTGGACAGAATGTTAAAATTAAGGGTGACTCACACTACTGTATGTTTATATTGTACAGAGATAGATTGCTTATTTTATTTCCATAATCAAATACAAACCTGGCTTTTCTTATATCTACCAAATCCTTTCTTGCTTTGCTCATGGTCACTGGAAAATGTTCTATTCAGTTAAGACTTCTATGTGTAACAAAAACAGGTCCATGATGCGGGTCACATGGTTCCAATGGACCAGCCCAAGGCTGCATTAGAGATGCTTAAGCAGTGGACTCGGGGAACCCTAGCTGAATCCATAGCTGGTGAGGAAAATTTGGTTGCTGACATGTGAGCCCTTTTGTTGCTTTGTTGCGTCTTTAATCTAGCAAAAGGAAACAAAAATGAAATGGAATTGGAGTGGAAGTGTGTACACTGTTATTCGTTACTTTAGATGTTTATTTTGGTTTTCTACACGAGAAAACTGATACACGTAAACTATTTTTATACTGATTTCTAATGAGAATTCGACATTTTGTAATTACTTTTAAATTACGGTAATAAAGTAGAATTCAACATTTTGTGATCATTTTTAAATCTCCATTAATCTCTTTCTATAAAATCATATTTTTGTGCAATTAGATTTCTTTTTTCTCCTTTCTCATGTTATTCTTACCTTGAAGCATGGGATAAATGAGATCCATTCACAAGGTTATTGCGTTGAATCAAGACAGGTAGTCGACTAATCTTTTTCCTGAATACTATTTTGTTTTGTGAAAATAGTTTATTTTTATGTTCTAAAATTTTCATTAGTTTTATTTGTTAACATGGAGAAAAGGGACTATTGAAGTGAGTATTTTCTTAGCTTTCCAAAATTAATGAAAATATCAAAAGTTATTTTCATTATTTCTTAGTGTTTTATTTTATTTTTTCATCAAAAGCACTCACTTTATAATATGTCTCTCATCTTCCTGTTCTTCTTATTAGCTAGCTAAGATAAATGCATATTATAAATATATCACAGTAAACAGAACCTTCGGAAACCTGAAAAACTAAATCCATATTAAAATAAATCCAAAAGTTGGAGCAGTATTCATGCAGGGTGTTAAGAAATATGGTTGAGTCTAACCCATCCCTATAAAACCGGCTAGTAGGGTGAGGATTGCCCCCACTTATAAGCACATGTTCAGACTATATATTGTCTGATGTGGGACTTTTAACAAATTTGTCTTTGAAACATATTCTGGTATCGTCTGATCAACTTCATTCTGTGCTAATCATTTGTTAGATAACTTCTGGATAGACCTTAACTTTTGAGGTTGAATGAATAAACTTTTGTGTGAATGATGGATGAGGGTAAAGAAGAAATCTGAGTTTTCTTTGAATGATGGATCTTGGAAAAGAATGAAGATGGAATTCTGTGCTAATCATTTGTTAGATAACTTCTGGATAGACCTTAACTTTTGAGGTTGAATGAATAAACTTTTGTGTGAATGATGGATGAGGGTAAAGAAGAAATCTGAGTTTTCTTTGAATGATGGATCTTGGAAAAGAATGAAGATGGAATTCTGTGCTAATCATTTGTTAGATAACTTCTGGATAGACCTTAACTTTTGAGGTTGAATGAATAAACTTTTGTGTGAATGATGGATGAGGGTAAAGAAGAAATCTGAGTTTTCTTTGAATGATGGATCTTGGAAAAGAATGAAGATGGAAGGCCTGCGTTTGAAAGCAAGATTGTTTTTAAATTTTTTATCATTCACTATCATAATAGTCATTTAATGAGTTTGGTATTAAGTGATTTTAAGGCCAATAATTTTTATGACAGAATAAACTTAGCCAACATTCCCATTTAAGTAAATAATTTTATAACAGATCATGTTTAATTAATATTTTTTACAATTTTAGATTTTGAAAAGAAAATAATATTGATTATTAACAGGACAAGTAACTGATCAAAATATTTTTTAAGGCACACGGGGACATAAAGTTATTGATCAAACTTTGTACACGGGAACATGAAATTATTATCAAAACATGAAATTATTAATCAAAATATTGATTATTAACGGGACATGAAGTTACTGATCAAAATATTTTTTTATTAACTATACATTCAATTATTATTTTTTTACGGATAACTAGATATTTTTCTATTAAAAATATATATCTGAAACAAATGCGCGTCCCGTATCAAGGTTCTGCGAACGGACAAATTTGTTCCTAGTTAACCTGAAAAATGAAAATCAAAGTTGAACACACAGTTGTTATTTAATTAGAAATTAGAATGTAATAATATTATATATTTAATGAAAAGTTGATTGAAAGTATGGAATTTAATTTTTAATAGGTTAGGAGTGGAAGTATCAGGTTTGTAGTTAATAATTTTCTTATCACTTAGCGTTGTTAACGATGGTAAGATGTATTTAATTAAAATTATCGACGTGCATGTCAAACGATTCCATGTTGCAATTTGCTTTTCTCTGTGTTAGAATATAAAAGAGAGTTTCACTCAGCAACAAACATATTGCACTTTGCTTTTGTCATCATATGATATGTTTCTTACACACTTGAAAAGCTGCAAAGTTAAAGAAAGGAATAAATATATTAGTAAGTGACACTCGTGTTTGGAAGAGAGTATGCTCAATGTTTTTCCTAAGTATCACATTCATTTCTTTTCTTATATAAGACAATTTCCTACTATCTGCTTATAGTACACCTTGCAGCAACACTACCTACTTTCATTCTGCATTTCAATCTTGAGGAATGGAAATAGATTCTCCAAATCATGAGGGTATGTCTAAAGTTTCCTTATATATTAACACTCAATACATTCTCTACAATTTGTTATTAATTAACCCAAGTTGCAAAATGAATGTATGTAGTTATTGAAATTTTTCAAATAGCAATGGATGCTGACAAACGTAAGTCCAAACTTTTCCATATATATTAACACTCAATAGATTCTCCATATTTTGTTTTTAATTAACACATGTTGCAAAATGAATATATGTAGTTCCGGAGCAAGAAATGGAAGAGGACCAACGTAAGTCTAAAGTTTTCCTTATATATTAGCACTCAATATAGCTTCTCCACATTTTGTTATTAATTAACACATGTTGCAATATGAAAATATGTAGCTAAGGAGTTCTGGGACCTAGTATTGGGAGACGATTGGAATGAAGTAATTAAAAAATACGATGAAGATAGTAATTGTCACAGGATAGGTATCAAGGGAAGAGGAACAGCATTACACGTGGCAGTAAGCATTGGACGCAAAGAAATAGTGAAAAGACTTGTAGAAGCAATAGAAAAGGTTGGTGATGAAAGTAGTTTGAAAATAAGGAATGAAATAGGCGCTACTCCTCTTCATGTTGCAGCATATGCAGGATTCCTAGATGTGTGTAAACTTATAATTGGAAAAGAAGGTAAAAGGAAATATTTGATTCAAGAGAAAAATTTTGACGGGGAAACACCACTTTTTTGGGCTGTTAATGCCCGTCAAATGTCAGTGTTTCTTTATCTTCAACAGTTTTATTGTCTTGATCTCAATATTGCTATCGATAACAATGATACTAGCATTTTTCATGTTGCCATTCAGACAGAAAGATATGGTTAGTCTTTTTCTCTTACACTATTTATTTATTTACATATTTATTCATTCATTTATTCTTTTTATTTTTTAATATTCGATTTTCTATTAACAGTACTCTTTTAAAGTAACAAAAGAAACTATTATAGTTAAAGAAAAAGTGAAATTCTTCCATTGTTTTTTTTTCATTATGTTAAAGAACATCAGTCCACATAAGAGTATTTAAGAGGATTCTATTTGATGATAGAATTTTTCTTAATTTTTTTCACTATTAAAGAGACTATAATGTGGCATAATGGGTGGAAAATAAACTATTTAAATAGTTTAAATAAGTTATTGATAGTTAATTATATCAATAAAAGCATGAATGACTTAAAAGTTGCATTAATGAATTTTTTTTTTTGATAAACAATGAGATATATTTATAAAAGTTGAGTACAGAAAGTACTCAAAACCAGTACATATTTAGCAGCTAGCTCCACAACCACCCAACCTTACATAAACTTAAACACAAGCTAAAGGATTGTGGAACCACTCATAGAAATTACAAAGCACTCTCTGTTTTGAACCTAATGCTAACCACCACCAAGTGAACATTTTCACATTATGAACGATTTCGTCTATATCACCTACAGCATTGTTAAATATAATGTCGTTTCGTTGTTTCCATATGCACCAACAAGTTGCCATCCATATTCCCGCAGCTCTCCTTGGTGAACAATGGTTCCTTAATGTATTCAAGACCTGCAAGAAATGATCACAGCAATCTGTCCTTAATGGTGCATCTATCCCTAACCATTCCATGATCTTCTTCCATACCCCTGCTAGGAAAACACAATTCAGGAACAGATGGACAGAATTTTCAGCAGAATCACAGCCAAACACACATAAGCTCAGGTCGATCGAGTTTGTAATGATGTTTCTTTTCATGAGTTGCTCCCTCGTTGCCAATCTATCCATCAACAATCTCCAACCAAAGATTTTGACTTTGGAAGGCATCCACCCTTTCCATAACGCCTTAATCGCATCTCTTGCCGCTGGCTGCCACCCCTCCACCCTACCCTCCAAAAGAAGCTTCTTATAATACTCCCTCACAGTGAATCCATTCATTTCTCCTCCAATCCACACGATCTTATCCATTTCGGCATACGTAGGTACCACATCCTCCAGGATCCTACATAATTCCTCCAACTCCTCACCTACCAACGGATCGTGTACCGGTATGTTTTCAGTCAAACCCCACTTCCAAACATTATCCTCCCACCGACCTATATTGCTGACACTGCAACTCTTCATAACTTCGGGTGCAGCTTGATACAATAGTGGAAATGTACAGCACAAAGGTTCCTGACCAATCCACTTCACTGACCAGAATGGAATCCTCCTCCCATCCCCCAATTTGCTAGCTATGCACCTTAAGAATCCTGCCTCTGCGTCACTATCAGCCAACTTCATTAGGTCTCTCCACCAAATGGATTTGTGTGACTTATTCCCCACTTTTCTTTTGAATAAAATTCGTTCATGAAGTAGGCCATACCTTTCCTCCAAAATTCCCTTCCATATCGCTTCTTCATCTTTCAGGAACCGCCACAACCATTTAGTGAGAAGAGATTTATTGAACAACTCTAATTCTTTGATTCCCAGCCCACCATCCTCTTTCTTCAAGCAAATTGTTTTCCAACTAGTCCAAACCACGCCTTTTCTTTCCTCCGCGTTATGCCATAAGAAGTTTCTTTGAAGCTTTATTAAAACTTTCTTCACCTTTTTTGGCATCTTAAAGAAAGAGAGGAGATACACAGGTAAATTCATCAGTACAGAATTGATTAGTGCAACTCTACCTCCAATGGACAAAAGTCTGCCAATCCACGGAGACAGTTTGGACTTCATTTTCACCACCAATGGCTTCCAAAAGCTAGCTTTCCTCGGGTTTCCTCCTACTGTAACTCCAAGAAAAATGAAGGGAATGCTATCCAACCTACAACAAAGAAATTGACTGGCTGCTTGTAAAAAATAATCATCCACACCTATCCCATATAGTTTGCTTTTCCACATATTTACTCTCAGGCCCGATACCATTTCAAACCCACGGAGTAGCACTTTGATTGCCCACAAATTTCTCCACGATCCTTCACCCACGATAATCGTGTCATCAGCAAACTGAAGTAATTCATATGATACCCCTTGGTTTATTCTAAATCCTTGAAATTCCCCTCTTTCCATAAGCTTGCGCATCATACCTGCCATACCCTCAGCCACAATTGTATACAAAAATGGGGAAAGGGGGTCACCTTGTCGTAACCCTCTACCGGCTTTGAATTCCTCCGTTGGGCTGCCATTTACCAGAACTGACATATTGCTATTGAATACACCCGCCGACATCCACCGCAACCATCTCTGACCAAATCCCATTTTAATCAACATTTCCTTTAAAAACTCCCAGTCTACACAGTCATAAGCCTTTGCGAAATCTACTTTGAACAACAGGCAGCTCTTCTTCCTTCTACGCGCATAGTCTACAATCTCGTTTGTTACCAACACCCCGTCAAGGATCTGCCTTCCCGGGACGAACGCAGTTTGTGACTTTGAGATCAATCCTCCTATTACCTTCCTTAGCCTTCCCACCAGAACTTTTGCTATTATTTTATAGATGCAGCCTATTAGACATATCGGTCTAAATTCTTCCAGACCTTGAGGATGCTCGACTTTTGGAATCAGCGCTATGAATGAGGCTGACATAGCTCTAGGGAGATTTGCCTTATCATGAAAGTCTTGAACACAATGAATAATGTCATTTCCCACTATATCCCAACATTTCTTGATGAATTCTAAGTTGTATCCGTCTGGTCCAGGACTTCTATCACCCTCACAATCGAAAACCACTTCTTGAATTTCTTCTTTTGAAAACTCTTCCTCCAGCGCTGCACACTCTTCTTGCGTCAATCTGTTGAAATCTATCCCCTGCAGCCTAGGTCTGGGCTTTGACATCTTTCGGAATCTCTCCTCGAAGTGCTTCTTTATTTCCTCCTTGACCTCCACCACCCCTTCTATCAATCCTTGTTCTGATTGAATTGCTACTAGTGCATTCTTCCTTGTTCTTGCTCTGAGTGCAGAATGAAAGTACTTGGAATTGTTATCACCTTCCTTGATCCACCTTATCCTAGACTTTTGCTTTAACATGCTTTCCCTGTGATGTATTTTCCTCCAGATATTTTCCTGCAAAACCTTTCTCTTTTCTGTCACTTCTTGGCTTGAATAGTTTATGCTGTTCGTGTCTACCAATTCCAATTCGTTTAGCATCTCCACATCCTCCTCCAGTTCCAAATTTACTCGGCCGAAAACTCTGTGATTCCATTCTCTTAGACTGTTTCTTAACCTTTTGAATTTTTCCTTCAACGTATATGCTAAAATAAGTAGCATAGGATAGTCATGTGTTTGCAACATTGTCTAAGGAGTTTAGGATATTGAACTACATGTAGGATTAACTCACTTAGAGTGGTGAGAATCTCTGAGTTTTCTTTCTAAGTAAAATTGAAGATACATCCTCAATCTAAAGATCTGGGTATTTATAGAGACCTCTTGAGTTTGAAATAAAAGTAGTTATTTTAGCTCTCTTTTTCAGAGACGTGTTGAGGAAGAGACTAGATTTTCCTTAAATCAATGAGAAAGTGGTTATCCTCCTTGATACACTCTCTAAGTTTGATATAGCGGGATATGTCATCTCCGAAGTCAATTAGTTAAGTGGATAGTGGAAAATATTCGAAACGTATAAAGCCCAATTGGACAATCCCTCATTCATAAGAGTTTCAAAAAAGGGTGAAGTGGTTTTCAAATTCCTGGGGAGACTCTTTTGGACCGAGACTTTAAGTTGAGTCCCTCGGGAAAGACTTTAAGATCGGTCCCTCTGGCGAGACTTTTAGTAGAGTTGTTTAGGCGAGACTTTAAATTGATTCCCTCTAGCGAGACATTAAAGTCGAGTATATTCGACTTTGCTTTTGTGTTATCTCTTTTGTTGCTCTGATAGATGGTTTTTGTAACATTGACCTTTAGTGTCCATTAAGGATATTATTACGCATTTGGTGGTATGCTTATGAATATGTTGAGACCTCATGGTTGTTTGCCCTATCTTCAGTTTTTTTCTTCATAATTTCAAGTTTGTTTTCGAGACATTTTCCTTTATGTCTCCCTTGGAGAAATTTCTTCAACCTTTGCTTTCCACAAACATTGCTCGTAGGCGAGTTGGGTATGTTGTGGCGATAATCCTTCATTGAAGGTCCATCAATCATATTTTCTCTAAGGGAGACAATGATATTTTTATAGAGGTCTAACATTTGTATTTCCTTTGAGGGTGGTAAGGATCCTTTAATGAAGGTCTACAAGTCATATTGTCGCTAAGAGCGACAATCATCTTTTTGTGAAGGTCCAACAATCATATTGCCTCTGAGGTAGGAAATGATCCTTTTGTTAAAATCCAAAATTTGTATTGCTTGTATGTGCATAAATGATCTTTCAATTTCCAACAATCGTCTATTCAATTGCTTTTAAAAGAAGTTTTGTTAGTTTCTATTTTTTTTAAGAGAAATGATATTCTTACACTAAATGTGACACCTACACTTTAATATTATACTTTTTGTGTATTTAGAATGTATAATAATAATTTTTTTAATGTTTTGACATAGACAAACATATATCCATGCTGTATTTTCTAAGGTGTGAATGTATGGTGTATGATTCTTGGTGTAAGAATAGCAAGCCTCTTTTTTTAATAACAATTTGTTAGCCTTTGTCTTTACTATTTAATAACTAGGTTTCTCTAACCATTTTGTATAATAGCTTGATGGTCAACTTAACATTCTTGTTAGTAAAACAAAACATCGTGAATAAATATTTCACGGCCTCCTAAAGGATTAACCTAATTTGAACTAAAAAGTCTTAAAAATATATGCTTCAATTTTAAAGTTCAAACCATATTATTTTTCGGTCTTGGCGAGCCGAACCATATAAGCTACGAGCTAGTTTTATTTTTACTACTCTACTATTCACTCCTCTAAAGGAACTTAATTTCCAAGTTTAAATTTACTTATCAATTTCAACCTGAGAAAATTAAGATTGTACACCATGTTATTTATTAACTTTTCAAACAATTCATATATACACAATTTTTTCTAGTATATTGACAATTTTATACTAGATAACGAAGACATAAGAATTTTTAACATGAATATATGTATCACCCAAGCTCAATGTCTCCTTTCTTCGTATGACATAACCTTGGCCTTGTTTTCACACGATAGCTTTATTATGGCATGTGTTAGGGTATTAGGATCTCTTTTTGGGATGTATCTCTCTTTCCATTATCACTCACCTCATCATAACTTGCATGAGGATTTTCTTTGGTGCTTAACTCTCGGTATGGCATGAGAACCTTATCCTATTTCTAAAATCTTAGCAGGGTGAGTGGCTCCGACCACCCTTGAACGTGTTCTTGTATGTCTTTTGTGGTTTGTTGTACAGGTGTCCTAGGTTTCGAGAGATCTGGCTTTGTCTCGATTCTAGTTATTTGTGGCTCTATTTGTAGTCTTTTTTATATTTTCGAGGATATTTTGGTGTTTGTTTTATTTTGTTGTGTTGTTTCTTTCTTTCTGGGGAATGGTACTCCTAGTACCTTTTTTTGGGTGTTCTATGTACTTTGGCCATTAGTGTATTTTTTCTACTATATTTGTTATATTTCTTTAAAAAAAATTTAAAAAAATTAAAATAAATAACACCTAGAGAATCCTTTTGATCCTACTTGGTGCGATCAAATATGCAAACGACTAAACATAAAATCTCTCACAATGTTGAATCAAAGGTTCAACAAAGAAGCATCTCCTTGGACATGAACCTTGCGAAGCGAAGAGATTAGTAAGAGTTAGACGTCAAGTCAATATGAGTTGGTTTTTCAACTTGAAATATAGAAATTTTGATCGCCAATTAGTTTATGGATGGACTGGCACAAACGAGCTTTTGCCTTTGATTCAAAGTCCAATAATAATTCATCTAGGGTCGATTTCGTGCAGACCCAACCCATGGAAGCAAGGAGTTTGATGTTGTATATGTTTATCATTTGACTAATGATCATTGTGAAGAGGCGGATAATGTGGTTGTTTTATGTTGTATAATTGTGCCTCGAAGGGTGTGTACATAGGTCATTTTAAATGTTCCGGATTATGCAATATATATATATATATATATATATATATATATATATATATATATATATATATATATATATATATATATATATATATATATATATATATATATTAAAAGAAATATTAATTTTGGTAAATATTTTTTAACTAATCCTTCATTGAAAATTTGTCTTTACAATTTAATCATCTTTAAACAAGTTTTTAATTATAATAATCAGTTAAAATCTTATTGTTAAAAAAAAATATTTATTATTAAATCTTGTCAATAATAATAATAAAATAAGTATTTGTGTAACAGATATGGCGATTATAATAATGCATTACTACAAAGGCCTTACCATTATGAAAAATAAGGATGACATCACTCCTCTCGAAATTCTTGCTACTAAGACATCAGCTTTCATAAGTGGAAATAAACTATCTTGGTGGAAGCAAATTTTGTACTACTGTAAGTCACACAGATATATATATATATATATATATATATATATATATATATATATATATATATATATATATATATATATATATATATATATATATATATATATATTGCAATTTTATTTAAAATTTCTTCCTTTTAAATATTTCAATTATCTAAATTCTGTCCTATTTAAAGGTTTGGAAACAAATGCGTAAAAAATCCATAATGGCTTCTCACGAGCAAGGCGCGTGATCCCACCAAACTTGCAAATGAGTTTTTGTAAAATTCCCATGATACATTTGTGGCACCCTCCTCATGTATGATTTCATTAGTGATGAAGAAGAAGAAAAGGCATTAAATATTATTTTAAAAGTAGAATAGATTTAAAGAGATACACAGCAATTAATTAGGGGTGGTAAAATGGACCCGGCCCGTTGGGCATCCCTGTTTTATCCGCACCTTTGTGCGGGGCGGGCCAAAGTTTTAGACCCTCAGTCTCTAGTGTGAACGCCCCGCCCCATTTTTTATGCAGGCTTTTACGGGCACGTTCATTAACATAAATTTTACATTTTTAAGCTTTAAAGTGCAGTGTCTGTGAGCTTAACCCGCCTCGCCTTCACTTTTTGCGAGACGGGACAAACTCTTAGTCCCGCACCCTCAACAATGACTATCCGCCCCGCTCGTTTTTTGCGGGCTTTTGCAGGCGGGCTTAACTGGGTGGACATGCCCGTTTTCCATCCCTAACATTAATACTCCATAACAATATTAATAAGCCTATATGGAGAGGACATTAAGTTTTATTAATATGGCACTACATAAGTATACCTTGATAATCACCATTCCATATAGACTAAAAAAATGTTGGATTCAGATTGGAGCTTAGAAGCACCATACCACATTCCATTGGGTAAACGAGATATTTTGGAAATTCAAATGATATTTTCTTATTTTAATTGTACTATCATGTCAAATTTCATGAGAAAAAAAATTAATATTGGTTACAAAATTTTGGTGTCAAAGGTTTTACTATTCGCAACCATGAAGCAAAAAATGCATTGGAATTGTTAAAAGGGAATGCTATATTTAAAGCAAAAGTAAAGAATGGTATGTTTCTGATCAACTAACTCTTGTGATAATTTTTCCATTATTATTTTGTTTTTTTGAAAATCCTAAACTATTAATAGTGTGGATTTTTATTTTGCAAATATATAGATACGAATTATTTATGATATTATTGTTAGAATTATTTTATATATTTATTTGTATATTATCACAACTTTTAGTTAGCTATAGATTCAATTACATTTAGTTATAACCACTTGTTTTCAATTTCATTTTCTCTTAGCTATAGATTCAATTACATTTAGTTATAACCACTTGTTTTCAATTTCATTTTCTCTTAGCTATAGATTCAATTACATTTAGTTATAACCACTTGTTTTCAATTTCATTTTCTCTTCCATTTTTTATGAGAATTTTGACCAATGGATATAACAAAGTTTGTTCTTCCTTTATTTAATGGCGTTCACTATTATTTACTAAAAATAAGTAAACCTTGCAGAAAAAGATGAATATAGTGAAGTAGCAATACCTATATTTGACTTATTAGAAATGGCACAAAAAAAACCACGTTCTCTTGCTAAAATCTGGAACAAAATGTTTGTATTCAAGCGGCTAATTCAGTCCCTACTAGGTATGTATATTGAATGCTTCTAACTTCAATTTTACATGCTTTTATTTGAGTATATATTTATAATTCACAAATGAGATAAATATTGTATATATAAGTGTGTTTTCACAACTCGATCAATAATTTCTCTTTTGTTTAATTAATCTTACAGACTTAGAGGCAATAAATATTATTAAGATGAAGCACATATATGGTGGTCAGCTCTTGAAAGAAATTATGAAAATACCTATTTATTCATTATTGGGTGGTGGTGTGATCAATCGAGAAGATGACTTTGAATATGGTCCTGGAATGGAAAGTATGAAATCATCATTATCTGTATATTTGTAGTCGACACCTTAGTGAAAGAACAAAATAAAATAAAACAAAAATTGATGAGCTTAACTATAAAGTGCCAATTATATCTGATAAGAAATTTTTATTACTTGCAGCAAAGTTTCTTACTAAAACAAAAGTAAAAAGTAAAGCAAAAACCACAGCATATTTGACTGCAGCAAGTCATGGAATAGTTGAGATTATGTCAGAGCTTGAATCAAAGACAAAAAGTGTGGTTAGTGAGACTAACTCTAATGATGAAAATGCATTGCTTTTGGCAGTAAAGCATAGGCAACCACATGTAATTCAACGGTTGAAGAAGGATTTAGATGACGGAGTCTTTCAAAACCTATATCTACGAGTTAATAAAGATAAGAATACCATGTTACACTTGGCAGCATATACATCATATAAGAGAGAAAATACTTGGAGGATATCTGGCGCTGCCATGCAATTGACGTGGGACATCAAGTGGTATAAGGTACATTTATTAATACATAAGAATCGTCTTTGGGGTGTGTTAGACGGGCTAAACAGAAACCTTCTAATTTGCCAAAGTTAAATATGGCTAAAGAGGGTCTCTCATATATTGTCATAGTGAAATAATGGTTAAATATGATCTCTCGTTATTTTGTTATTGTTGAATCGCGGCTAACGTACCTGGAACCTATAAAAGCTTAAGAGAATCACAGTTTAATCATTATTTATCACTATATCATTATATGTCACATTTTTTTATGTAGGACTAACATATTTTTTTTGGTATAGTACATAAAAGAACTAGTACCTGAGCATTTCAATCATAAATTCAACAATGATGGAAAAACCCCTAGTGATATCTTTAAGGAGCAACACACAGAACTTATACAAGACAGTGTTGAATGGTTGAAAGACACATCAGAGTCATGCTCAGTCGTAGCAGCTCTAATTGCCGGTGTCTCCTTCGCGACATCAGGTAGTGTACCTGGTGGCAATCAACAAACAGGAGTACCAGCATTAAAAGGAAACCCTGCATTTGAAGTATTCGCTATATCTTCATTAATTGGACTTTACTTCTCAGTCACTTCACTCATCATGTTCCTTTCTATACTAACTTCTCGAAAAGAAGTCGAAGAGTTTCGTCTAAACATGCCAATGAAGCTTCTTTTCGGCTTGAGCTCCCTCTTTGTATCCATTGTTGCTATGCTGGTTTCTTTTTGTGCTGGACATTTCTTTGTGCTCGAAGATAAATATACAAAGGGAGGTTTATTGTTCTATTTATATATTTCCATATGTTTTCCCGTTGCATTCTATGCAGCTATGCAGTTTCCGTTATTCGTTGACCTTATTAAAGTTGTTTGGAAGAAGGTTCCACCACAAAGTGTTAAGGGTGTTCTTCTATAGAAATGTATGTTGTGTTGTATTTTTATGTGAATTGAAACTAATGCGTTTGTTTGTATTTGAATAATGTCGTTTTTTTTAGTATTGGTGTGAATGTAGTGTGATTTGACTCTTTTGCATACTTATAAGATGTGATATGGATGATATGAAGTTTCAACTTCCTCCCATCTCATTTCTTATAGAAATTAATATGTTTGTGCATTCTTATGATTATGCTATTTAGTTGTTATAATACAAATATGAAATTATTTGTTTTTTAAACACTATAGAATAATGTTGATAATTTCTTTTAAAGTGAATTAAAATATATCTACTTATTATATCAAAGTAAACATTATAGAAATTCATTAAAATCTATTTATTATTAAATACATTAAATTAGAGTCATGAATTTTTATTCATGTCATCTAAATTATGACACGTCAAATATATTTTTATGTGTCATCTTTAAAAACTCATCTTCATTCCCATGTGACACTTCTAAAAACATATCTCCACTTTTCAAAAGAGTTTATTCTCTATTAGAGATCATGAGTTCAACTCACAATAATAACTAAAAAAAAATCTATTAATTTAACAACTAATTCAGGGCCGACCCAATCAATCTAGAGATTTTGTTCTAATTTTGAAAATAAACCTTAATTAAAACTAAATACAATTTTAAAAATATCAATTTGACCTATTTCGATATGCATTTTTATCGAAATTTTTCCAAAATCGTTTAAAATCATGTTAATTTCCTTTTAAAAAATAATTAGGCCCCTAAAATTTAAAGTATTGGTTTTAAGTCAATTTTACCAAAATGTAAATTTAGAGAAGCATATTCAAGACTTAGAGAATTACTAAAAATGTGTTTAAAAAAGTGCAAAAAAAACACCTTTGCTCATATTTGTTTTTAAATGAATATCATTGCTTATGTTGCTGAGTTTCAACTCTATATATAAAAGATTAGAAGACGCAAGTCTTCTTCAAGAAATTATAGAGGCCCTGAGTTTAAAAAAACCTTCTTCAAGAAACCAGTTTTCACATACACAAGGTTGTACACTTGCACCTGAGTTTCAAAAAGAATGGAGGCCCCAAAAACAGTGTTTTAAAACCCGAACCGGTGATTGACCCGGTCAATGCACTGGGTTAATGGGTCACTGGTCGGGCCAACGGGTCATTAATTAACCCGCATGGTTGTTGACCCGACCCTATAAAAAATATAAAAAATATTATATATATTATGTGCATACAAAATTTAAATATATCAAATTAAATTAAAACTAATTTTAGATCAATAAAAAGTGGTGTAAATAATTCATTATAATTTAATTAGATGTTCTAAATTTGAATCCAACTTTAAAAATATATATTAATTTATGCTAAAGAAAATAATAACAAACTAATATTCTATTTATCACTATACACAAATATTTAAACGTTCTATAATTATCATATAGGCTTAATTGCAACTTTGGTCCCCTTATTTTATCTTTTTTTTGGTTTTGCTCCCCCCATTTTAAAATCCTGATTTTTAGTCCCTTTTTTAAGTTTTCTTTTGGATTTTAGTCCCCCTTTCAATTTGTGACCAAATTTTAGTGATGTGGCACTGAATTGATGATGTGTCATTGTCACATTTATTAAATTTAAATCTAAATCATTTTTATTAATAATAATTATAATGTTATTTATTAAAAATAATTTATTATTATTAAAAATAAAATAAAAACCAATTGAAAATGGCTTAATAATAATTATATATTTTTAAATATAAAAACAACCATTAGTACTCATATTTGACAAATAATTTTAACAATAAAGATCCTAACATCTAATTTAACTACTAAGTATCAATATTCATAAACTTTAACCTAAAGCAGACTATTCCCTCTGTTTCCACCACCACCATTGGTCACCACTTTCATTACCATATCCATTGTCCATACCACCCCCACCATAACCATTTCCACCACTATAACCACATCCTCCACCTTCATAGCAACCACCATAGCTTCCATAACCACATTGAGTTTTCATTAACAAATGTAACAAATTTAAAACTTCTTGACCTTCCTGTGTCATGAATCATATTATATAATAACAAATCAGTAACAAAATAATAGATCCAGTAACAAAAAAAATCAAACATTACATATCAGAACGGGATCGAGAAAAATTATAATCAAAATCGCGTCAGATCTAATGCCTGTAACAAACAGATCTTCCAATCAAGGATGTCGCGACCGTAAAAAAAGAAAGTTTTCCCGAGCTTCGCCGCCGGTGACCAATCCCTAAATTAAAACTAAAGAAAATCCTGAAAAGTATGATTTTGTTTTCTAAAATGGTTGAAGCAGATGAAACGGACACGCCTCTTGAAACGACACCATAAGATTCGATTGCGATTAGAAAGCACAATGTCCAGCAGCGATGGAAGCTGTGTAGGTACCATGACCGTCGCCTACGTATAGAAGCAAGTTGTTGCCTTATGAGCACAACAAAGTAGCCATGGAAAACAATATTGTTGCCTTAGCTTGTTTCTTTGTGAAGGTTTTAGGAAGTTGATTTTATGCAGAAAGAACAATGTTTGGGAAAAGAGATAATTAGAAAAGGTTGAAGACGAAGACATTACTATTATTTTAAAAATAACATAATTAATTATTAATGAAAATGACTTTGGATTTATTTTATATGAAAATAAATTATTTTTAATAAATAATAATAATTATTAATAATAAATATAACTTGGATTTAAATTTAATAAATGTGGCAACGACACATCATCATATTCAGTGCCACCTCACTAAAATTTGGCCACAAATTGGAAGGGGACTAAAATTAAAAAAAAAACTTTAAAAAGGGACTAAAAATCAGGATTTTAAAATGGAAGGACTAAAACCAAAAAAAAAATAAAATAGGGGGATCAAAGTTGCAATTAAGCCTATCATATATTTATTTAATACATTAAATTTTAATATATTAGTTTTAATTTAAAATATATGAATATATATATATATATATATATATATATATATATATATATATATAAAATTAATAATTACAAAAAATATTGTACTAATACTTGTTTATACATTAATATACATTTATAAAATAGATCTCCATAAAATATATAGAGAATTTAGCTCCAGGATGACATTGAAACGTTAATGCAATAGTGGTTAAACCAAATATGCTGGTATTGTTAGTTCTTAGTTTGATTCTTGGCTTTTACAAAGTGAACATTATTTTATTAAATATTGAGATAGCTGACCGGTTTGATTCATATTTGACCGGTTCGCCGGTTTAATCAAAAACCGGCCGGTCATACCGGTTTATAACGGTTTGATTGCAGATCCGGTCAACTACCATGATCAACCCGGTAATGCCACCGGTTTTCGGTCGGACCGGTTCAACCAGCCGGTTCGGTCCGGGTTTTAAAACACTGCCCAAAAGTAAGAGGCCTTGTGATGTGGTTCATGTTGCACAAGCACACATAGCCAACTCTGAACTAATTACTAGTAACTTTAACTAGGCGTCTACCCGTGCGATGCACGAATAAGTATTATTAAATTTTTATTGTTAAATATTAAAGTTTTAAAAAATATAATATTAATATAATTTTTTGTTTATAATGTTTGCATTTTGTATAGAAAATTAACAACAATTTAATAGTTTATATTTTTAAAATAATTTTAAAATGCAAGAAAATATTAAAGGATAAAGCATAGTAAAACTGAGAGTAAATAACATAATATGATTTTGTTTTATATTGATTGCATTTCTTATGCAAAAATAACAATAATTTAATATTTTATATTTTAAATATAATTTTAAAATGAGAGAAAATATTAAAGGGTAAAACATCGTAAATTTTAGAGTAAAAAGAAATATTTTGTTTTATATTGATTGCATTTCTTATAGAAAATTAACAAAATGTTAATAGCTTATATCCTCATTATAATTTTAAAATGAGAGAAAATATTAAAGGGTAAAAACATAGTAAAATTGAGAGTAAATAAAAATAATAATATGATTTTGTTTTTTATTGATAACATTTCTTATACAAAGTTAACAACATGTTAATAGTTTATATTCTCAATATAATTTAAATTGGGAGAAAATATTAAAGGGTAAATCATATTAAAATTGAAAGAGACACTACTAGAAAAAGTTGAAATAGCCACGGAAAATTTAAAATAATGTCATTATCTGAAGAAATTGATGTGATGTATAAAGATTTAAATAACACAATGAATGAAATAAATAAAAATATTATATTATTAATAGAAAATACCAATAAAATTGCAGATTATACCTTTAATAAAATAAAAAATGGTCTTAATGAAATAAATAATATACATGAAACCCTTGATGAAATTAATAGAGATAAAGAAATTGATGAAGATATAAATATTCAAAAAATTAGGAAAATTCTTTATCAATTAGAAACCTTGTTAAAACATGAAGAAAGTAATAGAAGTATAATAATAAAAGATTTAGAAGAAATATTAGTTAGAACAAAAGAAGTAAACCAACTAAAAGTAGTTAAACAAGAGCCTATAACTAAATTTATGTTAAAAAACCCATCATCTTCATGGAGGGGATAAAAACTGAATACATAGAAGCACTAAGAAGATCTAATGATATTGAAGAAATTAGACAATTGATGGAACAACTACAAATAATAGAAGAAGAAAATAAACAAGTAGAAAAAATAGAAACTAAGGAAGAGAATGAAGAAGTAATATTAAATTATAATTCTTCAGAAATAGGATTTGAACTAGGATCTGAATCAGATATAGACAAAATATTTATGGAAAAAAGAGAAACAAGTAATTCTAAACAAAAAAGAAAACGGGAAGAGAGTTGGAATCCTCATAGTTCTTGGGAAAACTATGAAAATGAAACTATGAATAAAAAAGGTTATGCAAAGGCCAAAGGAAAATGGACAAAAGTTGCGGAAGAATTTAAACCTTACTATGAAGAAACTAAATCTAAAAAATTATTAAACTTAGACTGTGTAAGAAATCCAGAGGATATACTACAAAGGTGGTCTAATGATATGATTATGCTTATAGCAACCGATGAAAAATTTTCTAAGATAAATCTAACGGATGTCAAGAATTTAATAGCTTATAGAACAACAGGAAATGTGCTGAAATTCTTAACAAGTATTAATGATGAAACATGGAATCAATATATAGGAATGGTAGAAAATAATAATCAACAATTTGCTAAACTAATAATGGAATTAATATATAAAGAATTCATAGGCTACAATACTCTTGAACATAAAACAGAAGTAAATAAACTTTTGCGAGAAAATGCAGAAATTCATCTAATTAATATGCAGATATGTAATATGTGTGAAATAGATAGTTTCATTTGTGAGTATAAAAAGTACTATTATGAATTAGATAATGAGACTAGGGAAATATATAGAGGAGTCTTTGTATCCAAGTTACCATACCCACTTAATGCAAAAATAAGAGATATATGGAAATCCCAACCAATTGAATTAGGTGATAGCTTAGGAGGAATTATTCAAATCTTATATAATGAATTAAGACGGCAATGTATAAAGAGTACAAGAGCTAAGCAATTAAATAGAGGTAGAACCTCACTTTGTTGTGATATACTAGAGATAGAGCAACCAGGAAATTATGGTTGTAATCAACGAAGTAGAAAAAGTTATAAAAGAAAACATAAATTAAGAAAAACTTATCCCAGAAAAAAGGCCTATAAAAATACTAGAAGAAAGTATTTTAGAAAGAGAAAACAAACACCTAAAAAATATTGTCCAAAAGGAAAAAAGAAATGCGTATGTTGGATATGCAATGTAGAAGGTCATTATGCCAATGAATGTCCAACAAAGAAAGAAAAAGATGTTAAAGAAAAATCAAAACTAATAAATAAAGTGTATAAAATATATAATTTAGAACCATTAGAAGATGAATTAAGTGATTCTGACTGTAGTGTATATGAATATATAAAGGATGAATTATCTTTAGAAGAAACAGAATCTGAATAGTACATATATCAAAATTAAAATTGAAAAAAAAAACAAAGAAACTGAAACCTATATAGATACAGGAGCAAGTATTTGTATAACAACCAAAGCATTATTTAGTAAATGGAAAAGATTAGAGAAACCATTAAAGATTCAGATAGCAGATGGCTCAATACACCCACTAAATTGGGTAGCTACAAGAATTTCTTTAAATATTGAAAATAAATTATTCATAGTACCTACAATATATCAACAAGAAACAGGGTTAGATATAATAATAGGAAATAATTTCTTACGATTATATGCACCATTTTGCCAATACTTAGAGTATATATCGATTAAGGCTCCATATATTAAAGGAAAACAACTGGAAGAAATTATAGATATCCCTATTATTCATTCGTCACAAACAATTTATTCAAGAAAACAATCAGAGCTCTCCAGACTAAAACGTGGTGAAATTATAGATTTAGTTTGTAGCAAAATGCGTTATGCATTAATTAATTTTGAACCAGGAAGAAAAATCCCAATACATATTGAAGAACTATTATATAAAGTGTGTAGTGGAAACCCATTAGATCCTAAAATTAATAATAAAAACATGGAACTAGTTGAATTGAAACTAAAAGACCCAACAAAAGAAATCAAATGTAAACCTATGATATACACAAAACAAGATAGAGATGAATTTGCTGAAGATATTAAGCAAATGTGTGAAAAAGGATTAATAAGACCATCAAAAAGTAAACATTCAGCACCAGCATTTTATGTTGAAAATCATAATGAGATTAAAAGAGGAAAGAGAAGGATGGTAATTAATTATAAACAAATAAATGATGCTATGGAAGGTGATGCGTATTTTCTTCCAAGAAAGGATTTAATTATTGAAAGAGTTAGAAATATGAATTGGTTTAGTACTTTTGATTGTAAATCTGGATTTTATCAAATAAGATTGTCAGAAGAATCTAAAGCTTTAACAACATTTAGTTGTCCTCAAGGTCAATATGAATGGAATGTTCTTCCAATGGGAATGAAACAATCACCGGGTATTTTCCAACACAGGATGGACTCTATCCTTAAAGAATTCAAAGATTTTTGTCTTATTTATATTGATGATATATTAATTTTTTCAAATAAGGATCTAGATGATCACTTTAAAAAAGTAGAATTAGTACTTAATAGGTGTTTAGAACATGGAGTAGTATTAAGTAAGAAAAAAGCTATAGTAGCTCAAAATAAAATCAATTATTTAGGATTAGAAATTGAAAAGGAGAAAATAATAATGCAAAAACATGTATTAGAAAAACTTTAAAATTTTCCCACTAAACTAAAAGACAAAAAGGAATTACAAAGATTTCTTGGATTACTAACATATATTTCAAATGAAGGTTTTATTAAAAATCTTGCAGCTGAAAGAAAATTACTTCAACAAAAACTTAAGAAGGATGTTATTTGGTCATGGACCGAAGAAGACGAAATACTTATTACTAAATTGAAATATTTATGTCGAGATCTTCCTGAATTATATCATCCATCAGATGATGATTTAATTATTATTGAAACTGACGCATCAAATGAATGTTGGGGAGGTGTTATGAAGGCTAAGCCCCCTAGCCAAAAGAAAGAATTACTATGCAGATATATGTCTGGAACCTTTTCAGGCAGTGAAATTATTTATCCTACTCATGAAAAAGAAACATTAGCATTAATTCGGATGTTAGAAAAACATCGAATTTATGTTCTTGATAAAGAATTTATTGTTAGAACCGATTCTACTTATGTTGCAGGTTTCAAAAATATTAATCATAAAGGAACTTACAAGCAAGGGAGACTTATAAGATGGCAGATGAAACTAGCCGAATATAATTACTCAATTACTCACATTAAAGGCGAAAAGAATGTACTTGCAGATATACTTTCTGGAGAATGGAACGAGTCTCAGAAGAAATCTTGAAACAACAATTGGAGTTAAAAGAAGCACTAAGAATTCACAAAATAAAAGAGCAAGAACTGATTGGAAAGGAAGTGGAATTAATCGATAAGGAAATAGAAATTATAAAATCTCAACTTAGAATGAAGAATCCACTTGAAGAGATTAAATTAAAAGAACCTAAGAAATGGTATGCAGTATTTAACGGACCATTTCCAAGAATTTATGATGAATGGTATAAAGCAGCCCCTCACTGTACAAAAATCTCAGGAGTTACTTATAAAGGGTATGCCACCAAAGAAGAAGCTGAAAAAGCGATGAATGATCATAGAGAATAAGAAAAATCAAGAAAAAAGATTTATCTTGGCCCAAGAACTTTTTTAGAAACAATAAAGAATAATGCACCAGAAAGAACATCCATGAAAATCTTAGGAAGAATCCCTTCTTCCCTGGATAATTTGCCAATTATGTCTCGAAAAGAGCATGAAAATCAGGTTAAATTCTTTGAAGAATAATTTAAGGAGAATTTAAAAAGACTTACTTACTGGACCGAGAAAGAAAATACTAATTGTTTCTATATGGCGGATAGAAAGCTTTTTGGAGTAAAAGCTATAATTACACTAGGAGCATCCCAATTACTAACATTTAATATGTTCCAATTTGGACTTATTGAATGCCTTTATTTAAGTAAAAATCTGGAAGAAATTAATCTTTTTCCATATAATTTTAAAGAATCAGTCCAGAATTTTAAAAAGGATATTGCTGGAGAAAGAAATATTTATTAAAAATTTTATTCAGCCTATCCGGATTTTACAACGAATCAACCAGCCAAGCATTT
This sequence comes from Vicia villosa, assembly GCF_029867415.1. NCBI lineage: Eukaryota > Viridiplantae > Streptophyta > Magnoliopsida > Fabales > Fabaceae > Vicia > Vicia villosa. Next base: position 156,317,204 of record NC_081183.1, read on the forward strand.
TGTCTTCATTGGAGTAAGCAATAATCAATTTCCTTTAAAAGATGACTCAAAAGAAGAAATGTATGATGATGATCACTTAAATATAATTTTATCCAATCAACTTTCAAGCATATTCTTTCAATGTCAAGCTATTGGAAAGAATTCATGTATGAAAATATTGTACAAAGCACCTAATCTCCTACTACTGAGCAAGACAAGTGGAAAGGTACTAAAGGATAGAGATATCCATCTATTGACATCTTTTGAGCTACCATTCTACGCATTTAATAAGGAGACAATGAATTATAAGCCATGTGTACTTAAGGAGTTATGTTCAAGTATAAAAAAGAGTGAAAATCATGCATGTGAAAGATGTTTTCAAAAAAAAGATGTCGTGGAAGTGACCAAGTGTCTAGAAAAGTCCATGTGCCTAAAGGATGAGGACAAGGAGGAAGCAATAATAGAGTCATGAAGATGAGGATAAAGGAAAGCAATAATAGAGTCATGAAGATGAGGATAAGGGGAAGCAATAATAGAGTCATGAAGTAGATAAGAGTGAAGTCATTTGTCATGTAGTATTTAAGTGTTTTAAATAAATGGTACTATAGATGAATAGTACTATGCATTGTTGTAAATAGAAAATAATATTATAATGTGTGTTTAGGGCTATAAATAGGTGCTTCTACGATGGGAAGAAGCAAGTTGTAGAAAACAACCTTTGTTGTAAGTTTCTCTTTAGAAACATATGCTAATCCTTTTAGGATTTAGCTTGACACCTTTTGTGTGCATTGTTGTAACATAAACTTATATCAATAAAATCATGTTTCTACTTATTCAAGAATCATTCAATTAAATTACACAACATATATATCTATTAATCGAATATCTCACATAAACTTACGGAAGCAGCGGTGGACCAAAATTTCAGAAGAAATCATGATCAGGTATAATTTCTTTATTTACTTACTTTTATTAAGTGTTATAATATTCATACATGTCTAGCATAACAAAAATGGAAAAAGAAATAGTAAATGATATAGAACATTTACATATTACTGAAGAAGATGGAAATTATGAAGGAAGTATTTTAATAGATACAACCTTATTTCAAAAAATACAAAAGGAAGACTTAGATTTAACTAAGGATGCTAATATGAAGGGAAAAGATAGAATTGGAGGAATAATGAAAAGATTTAACCAAAAGGATAATATTATATATTATGGTAAAATAATTAATGAAACACCAACTGATATAGCAGATGCCCAAGGACATACCTATATACAATTATTAAATAAAAAGAAACTCATGGAACTCAAGAAAAATATAAAGAAAGATGAACATAGAAATAAAATAGGATATATTCATATAGGAGCAGTGCAAGTATTAATCAAAGCAACTTTTCAAGAAGGAATAAATTCTCCAGTAGAACTAATATTAAAAGATGATAGAATTACAGATCCAGTAGATAAAATACTTGGAGTAGTAGAAGGAAATTTAGCTTATGGTAAACTAAAATTTGAAATACATCCAAATATTGGAATACCTTTAAATACTCAAAGATTAGAGCAAACTTTAACTCTTGAACACAAATTCCTTAGAGGAAATTCAATGAGATCAGGAGATAAAATATTTTCAATCACTTATTGTGTTAATTATGCATTAACTAATTCTCATCATAGTATTACCCTTAGAAATAATAATAGAATTGATATTCCAAGTCTTTTTGAAGATATAGGAAAATTTTATTATCCGAAGAAAAATGAAATAACTGAGCTAGGAACTTTTATGAATAAGTCAAAGTTTTTAGAGTTAAGAAAAAATCAAATACCAAAACCACTTAGATTTTATGAACCTGAAAAAATTGAAGAAAGTGATATTGATAAACTTTCAAACCAAATAAAGGACTTAACAACATATTTAAAAAATAGATTTTAAATTTAAACAAAATGAGTATTTCTGAATTTAATATGAAAGAAAAAGAAAAAGAAATAGTTATAAAAATAAAAGAAATAGATATAACTTATTTTGATAATATTGAAAATAAAGAGAAAGATTTTTATGAAAAACTAAGATGTATTTGGAAATTTACTTTACCAAATGACTTAAAAACAAAAATATGTAAAGAATGTGGAAAATTATGTGCACAAGCTATACTTTTTGAAAATGAAATAGATTATGCACTAGAAAGTGATATAAATTATATTTTATTAGTTGAGAGTTTTTATGATGATGAATTTATAATAGACTTAGCTTTAATAGAAAATGATGAAATTTGGGACTATTTTGATGATGATTAAGCTAATAAAAATAAATTATAAAAATATTTCAATAAATAATGAGGTATCATTTTTGGTATCAGAGCACTAAGATTCAAATAAATTAAATTTAAAAAAAAAACTATTTAAAACTATAAAATGAGAGATTATAATTTTTATAGTTTAATTAAAAGAACAAGAGGTCACATAAAAATATTATATGATAGACTAGATTATTATTTAAAAATAGGAGTTGATTTTAAAATTGAAAGAATTACAAAACACCTTTTAGAATATGAAAATAAATTAGATTTTTATAAATCAAGGTTAAAAGAATTAAATGAATATAAAAATATCCGTCACTGAGATTTGCGACCAAGGAATTAGAGACCAAAATAAAAATTTGGTCAGTAAAAACCGTCACTATCATGATTTATTTTAGCTGTGAGAAAAACTCCTAAAAATTAATATTGATATAAAAAAATCCACATATTGGTATCTTATAAAGATTATAAAACAAAAAAACTGAATGTGAGGTACAATGTCACAAAATATTCAAAATAAAAAATAAAGAAGAAGACTCACATTAGCATCCTAAGGATTGTTTGGTTCATGGATGCTATAAGTTATCAAATACAATTCATCAAGAGAAAAATCAATTAGATTTATCTATGATTTATGTTCCGGGATGGCCAATATAATTTATCAAACAAAATAAAATAAAATTCGACAATTTTTCATCTCATCCCATGAGTCTCTTACGCACCACTGAATTGACAAAGATATCCTCGTGATTCCGTAGATACATCTCCGGAAGTATTTATTTTTACTTAACGTTGTTTTGTTCTGTAGCTGTACTTACGGAACTCTTCCGTAGATGCATCTAGAGATGCATATACGGAAGCCTTAAAACATAGTAATTCTTGGAATTTTCCTAATTAGAAAAATCTCAAATTAATTTTCTAATTAATTGAGAAAATCTCAAATTAATTTCTCAATTAATTGGAAAAATCTCAAATTAATTAAATTCATGAAATCTTCTGTAAATGTATCTACGGAAACAGCTTTCTACTATGTTTTAACGCTTTCCTATATGCATCTACGGGAAAAATCAAATTTTTTAAAAAAAATAGGTGCTTCTGAAAATGTTTCTACAAAAACTAAAAACATTATTAGAATTTCGCACAGTATATGAAAGACTCATGGAATAAAGAAATTATTTAAATTCAACAAATTACATAGATAAACAAAATTTTCCAACATCGTATTCAATACTCACTCTTTTCAAGATATGTGTGATAACAATAATAATGAGAAATTGCATTGATCTTCCTCAATGGATGTAAAATTTCTATACGAAAATTTCAAAGAAATACAAATGCAAATATTAATGATAGAAAAACAAAATTATACTTTTAAAAAAATACATTTTATGATGTCAAAGTGTGTACTTACACATAAAGTATGATTACAAATTAGAGAACAACAATAAAAAAATAAAAATAAAATAAAATCAAAACACATTAATAATTAGAAAATTTCTTTATCCACCTCTCTATGGGGTCACCCCCAGCGAAAACTCCACTTTACCTCTGCTTCGGAAATGTATTTCCGAAATATTTTTTTTCTAAATTTTTCCAGACTTCGGAAGTGCATTTCCGAAAAAATCCCAAAAATTGAAATTTTGATTAATTCGGAGATGCATCTCCAAAAAAACAAAAAAAATCTAAAAATCCCAAAAATTAATTTTAGGATATTAATTAATTCATATATCATAAATTTGATATAATTTACGAGTAATGAATAATAATAATTATATATTTTGATATAATTTATGAGTTATGAATAATAATTATTATATATTTTTATTCTGATTCATATTTTAAAATTTAAAATAATTTTAATTAAAAAAACTAAAATAATTTTACTTACAAAATGAGTTATAATTTTTTATTTATATATTTATATATTTATAATAATTATTATGTATTTACAAAAAAAATTTAAAAAATGAGTGTTTTAATTTATATATTTATATAATAATTATAATAATTATTATATATTTATAAAAATTGTTATATATTTATATATTTATATAATAATTATTATATATTAATTATAAATATATTTATATAATAATTATAAAAATTAAAAAAATGAGTGTTTTAATTTATAATAATTATTATATATTTATATATTAATTATTATATATTTATATATTATATATTTTTATATTTCACTTACAAAATTAATAATTATTATTATATATTTATATATTTCTATTCTGATTCATGATTAAAAATGAGTTATAATTTTTTATTTAATTTAAAAAAATTAAATATTTAATTCTATATAATTCAAAATTTACTTATGGAATTAAAATGTTTTTGATTTATATAAGTTAATAAAATAATTTTTAATTTTAAAATTGTTTAGGAAATTTTGATTCACCTTATTTTTTTGATTCACCTTCATTTTATTAATTCACCTTGATTTTATACCTATTAATTGTATTGATTCACCTTGATTTTAATTTTTTAATAATTATTGAATTCTTTCGGAAGTGTATATTCGAAATATTCCAAAACCAATTTGGTCTTGCAATATTTCGGATATGCATCTCCAAAGACACCCCTCTCCCAAAAAAAGTGTTTTCGGAAATGCATCTCCGAAAACCCAAAAAAGGGGTGTTTTCGGAAATGCAACTCCGAAAACACCTTTTTTTTCGTGTTTTCGGAAGTGCATTTCCGAAATAAGACAAATTTTGAAAAAAAAGCGTTTCGGAAATGCATTTCCGAAGTGAGGATATTTTGGTTTTTTAACCAGAGGTGACCAAGAATTGTTAGGAGGTGTGTAAAGAAATTTCCAATAATTACTATATAAGATGAATACGTAGAAGATGAAGCAAAATAAACAATATTAAATATACTCATAATGTCTGAATTAGTGATTGAAGGAAGGTAGAGCTTATAGGATGAAATATTTTTTTTGAAGTGTTGAATGAATTAGATAAGTTATATGTATAGAGGTTTTTTTTTTTTGTTGATAAATATGTGTTTATGGTTAGTTAGGATTATATCATGTGTAGAAGTGTTTTGAATGAATCAGAACTTTTTTTCTTTTTTTAAAGTGTTGCATGAATTAGAAATACATGTTATTTAGGATTATTTTGTTAGATATTATTAGTGGTTAGTTATAAAAAATAGAGAGATATGGAAACGTGGGTTTAATTTATTAGTGGTGTTATAAAAATTTTGGTGGGAAGTTTTAGTCGGAGAACTTATAAGATTATATTTAAGCATTTAATTAATTTAACAAAATAAAATAAGAAAATAATGAGATAAATATACTTTTGAGAAAGAAAAAAATAATTGAAAAGGAAAAAATAATTAAATAATAAAAGGAATTAAGAAAAAAGTAAAAGACATAATTAAAAAATTACACTCAAATTTGGCACCAAAAAGTAGATAAGAAGTGTATGGGTTTTTCACTTGCATGCAACAAGAATCTGGAAAGCGCTGTTATCTTTCCAGTCAATTGTTAAACTTCTTTAGTTAAAGTTGGACTCCTCGTGTTGATGATCGTCTGACATTTGTCTGGATTGGCCTCTATTCCCCACCTGGTCAACATAAAGTTCGTAAATCTTCTTGCTTGTACCCCAAACAAACACTTATTAGGATTTAGCCATATATTGAACCTTCTTATAGACCATAATGTTTCCTTCAAATCACTATAATGCCTCCCTTCGTCGAGAGTTTTATTAATAATTTCATTGATATATACCTCCAAGTTTTGACCTATTTGACTCGAGAAAACAATGTCCATGAGTATTTGGTATGTTGCTCCTCTATTTTTAAGTCCAAAAGACACTCCATCGTATAAGTAGTTGTTCCTATTTTCCATGAACCCTCTCTTTCCTGATTCAATTGTATCTAGAGTAGGCGTCCATGAAACTCAACATTTTGAATCAAATGCACCATCAATGAGTCTGTCAATACTGGGTAGTAGATATGAATATTTAGAGTATGCGCTTCTTGAGGTCGATGAAATCTTCAAACATTTGCCATTTCCCTGAATTATTTTTGTCATCAATATGTTATCTAACTAGGTGGGATAATTGATCTCTTGGATGAATCTTGCTTCTGGCAACCTTTTTACTTCCCCTGCCATGACCAACCTCCTTTTTCCACCTTTCGCTTTCTTTTGGAGTTGGGCTTTACTCCATATGCTATGGATAGTTGATAACACACCACATCTAGATCTATCCCAGACATATCTGCGGGTGCCCAGGTGCAAAGGTCTACATTTTCTCGTAGCATATGCACAATATCAGTCATTTTATCTTCTAGAAGAATTATTTCGATCTGAGTAGTTTCATATTTCTCGGTCATAATCTGAACGGTCTTTAGTTCTTCCATGGTGGATTTTTTCGCGCATTCGACTTGGGTTCCTGATCCGCTGTCGCACGCGGGTCAAAAACGAGTTAAATTGTAAAACTGTAGTAACGACGGTAACGGTAACTCGAGTATCGTCTTTCAAGGATTCCTATTCTTATTAACCAATGTAAAATCGAATTTGGGGGGGGGAGTTGGTTCAGTTTCGAATTACAGAAAAAATGCTTAAAATAAGTGATTCTGAAAATAAGCTGTTTTGAAAATAAGTGATTATGGGATAAGCCAATCTACCGATTCAGTTCCTACCAATCATCGATTATTATAATTTTACTATCCTAAGCGGATTCCATTCCTGTTCGATTACAACATCAATCAACAAGCGCGACAACATTATCAGAATTATATTTCCCGTTTGCCGAATTAAGCATTCAGTTAAGCATACAGCGGATTAACGATTAAGCAACGATAAACCGCAAATAAATTGGAAAGCATAAATCAATCGAACCAAACAATCTACTCTACGAATAATCAGATTAAGCAAATGATAAACACAAAGTAGAATTGAAGGATTTGGAATTATAATGCAAAATTATATTAATCTCATAGTTTTGGAACCTGAATACGGAAGATTAACTCGAAAGGATTAGTTCGCCATGGATCAATTCGTACAAGCCTTGTTTTTTCGTGAATGGGAGATGATTCTGAACAGTACCGTGGCTGCTACCCTAAGGGGAAAGATTACAACCCGTTTTACAACCCAACTGGGTCAAACATACGACCCAGACCCAAAACTAATTGACCCGAAACTTAACTAAAACTAGTGCTGCAACTTCAACGAATATTCTGGCCCTTCTATAATCCGATTCTGACTTCGACTCCAACATAAGAATTGTAGCTCTTTCTCTTAGCTTTCCGTCGATTATTAGAACGCCTCAATCGGACTCCTGGAACTCCAGATATGATCGTTTCCGTGCAGACTGCTAATGCTGAAAAATTAATACGAAAAAACAATTAAGTGCAAAAATAAAATAAAATATTAAAACATATTAAAACATAAAAATAAATAAAACAAACCGAAGAAATGCTTGAGTACAAACATGGAAGAATGTGCATCAAAATGCACTGATCAAATTCCCCCACACTTGAACTTTTGCACTCCGAGCAAAATGAAAAGAAAGCAGAAATACATCAACAGTTACTCATCCTAGGCTACAAATCTTCTTCGGTTAAGTTTGCATCGACAGGTACTAATCTTGCACACTAAGGACATCGTAAGAACACTAAACACAGATATGCAGACATAAGGCTCCTAAATACACAAACCAATTCAAATCATATTATTATACCATAGCCTAACTTACTCATCCTTTTTGCTCTTTTTCATTCAGGCGCAATCACATTAAGCCCGTTATCTCCACACACTTATAGCAGGACAACCGGTTAGTGACTCTGATCCTTTTGCACGGGGTTCCGGTACTTGCGTGGCATAACCCTTTGCTTACTCAGATGTAGTTGCGGGGGATCGGACCGTAATCCTCCCTACCAAGTTCAGCACCAGAAACCGCTGAACCAACTAACAAAGAGTTTTGAAAACTTTTTTTTTTGAAGATTACACAACCGTTGGGTTAAGTGACCGGGTGAGGGTCACCAAACTTAGAAGGTGTATTACCTTTTTCTTTTCTCTTTTTTTTTCTTTTCTTTTCGGAACATTCACTTATATTCATCGGCTTCCTGCGTAAAGTGTGAGAGATGGTGCCGACTGCTGAAATAAACTACTCAAGAGCTGTCAAAGAATGAGAAATTAAGGCTAAAACATAATAACAAATTCAAATCGATTTCCGTATGCATGAGACTTACGGTGTTAGAACGATACCGATCTTGTGAATTTTTCCCAAGTCTCTGCAAACCCGACTCAAATCAGTGTGTAGCCTAAAACTTTCAAGAAGATGCATTTTTTTATTGAAATTAAACAAAATACTAACAAACAAAAAACAAATAAAACACACGATTTCCTCTCCCACACTTAAACTAAGCATTGTCCTCAATGAAAGGACATTACTAATAAAGTAGAGAGAATGAAAGAAGGACTCCCTGATCAAGTTGCAGTGTAGTCAGGTGCTTCTAAAGAAAGCTCCTCTATGCTGACATTTTCAGGCACCGAACTTTCATGGAATAACTTCAGCCGCTGCCCGTTAACCTTGAAGACTTTGTCAGTACCTGCACTTTTTATTTCTACTGCACCATGAGGAAAAACATTAGTAACAACAAAGGGGCCAATCCATTTGGATCGAAGTTTCCCAGCCATTAGCTTAAGGCGGGAGTTAAACAGTAAAACCTGTTGGCCCACAGAAAATTCCTTCCTAGAAATCATTTTATCATGGAAGTGCTTAGTTTTTTCTTTATAAATCCTAAAGCTCTCATAAGCCTCTAATCTAAGCTCTTCCAACTGTTGCAATTGGAGTTTTCTTTCAATACCTGCTTGTTGCATCTCCAAATTACAACTCTTCACAGCCCAAAAAGCACGGTGTTCTATCTCAACAGGAAGATGACACGCCTTACCAAAAACAAGTCGATAAGGAGACATCCCAATGGGTGTCTTGAAAGCTGTTCTTTGAGCCCAAAGTGCGTCTTCTAGACGACGGCTCCAGTCTTTCCTGTTTGGCTGCACCATTTTCTCTAAAACCTGTTTGATCTCCCTGTTTGAGATCTCAGCCTGCCCATTAGTCTGTGGGTGATATGCAGTAGAGACTCTGTGCACAACTCCATACTTCCGGAGTAAAGCTTCCATGGCGCGGTTACAGAAATGAGTGCCTTGGTCACTTATGATAGCTCGCGGTATTCCAAACCTGCAAAAGATATTAGACCTGACAAAATCTGCAATAACTCGAGAATCATTAGTCCTAGTGGGGATAGCTTCCACCCACTTTGAAACATAATCAACAGCAAGTAAAATGTAAAGGAAACCAAATGATACAGGAAAAGGACCCATGAAATCAATACCCCATACATCAAATACCTCACAGAAAAGCATAGGCTGCTGAGGCATTTCACTCCTGTGAGTGATGTTGGTACCTGCTATCTGGCACTCTTTACAAGTGCGATAAATCTCAAAAGAATCCTTAAAAATAGTTGGCCAGTAGAAGCCTGAATCAAGGACTTTTCTCGCAGTCCTTTGAGGACCGAAATGTCCGCCGACTTGAGATGCATGAGAAAATTTCAAAATAGATTCAATCTCATTGTCGGGGACACATCTCCTGATTACCTGATCACTACCAAACTTCCATAGATATGGATCATCCCAAACATAATATTTGGAATCACTCTTGAGCTTGTGAACCTGTGATCTAGATGCACCTGTAGGAAAAACACCATCAACAAGAAAATTAACAATGTCAGCAAACCAAGGTGTAATCCCATGCAAAAGAAACAGCTGCTCATCAGGAAAGTCATCCTTAATAGGAAAAGGATCTTCATCTCTCTCTATCCTGCTCAAGTGGTCAGCCACTAAGTTCTCAGCTCCACTTTTGTCTTTAATGTCAACATTAAACTCTTGGAGCAGCAACATCCACCGAATCAATCTTGGTTTCGCGTCCGGCTTCTTCAGCAAGTACTTTAAAGCTGCATGGTCAGTAAAAACAACAACCTTGGAACCTAGCAAATAAGATCTGAATTTGTCAAGAGCAAAAACAATAGCTAGCAGTTCTTTTTCAGTGGTAGTGTAATTTGACTGTGCAGAATCTAAAGTCCTAGAAGCATAGTAAATAACATGGGCAACCTTGTCAACCCTTTGTGCAAGGACAGCCCCAACAGCATAATTCGAAGCATCACACATAAGCTCAAAAGGAAGTGTCCAGTCAGGGGGCTGAATGATGGGAGCGGAGGTCAATGCTTTCTTCAAGAAGTCAAACGCTTGTTTGCATTTGTCATCAAACTCGAAAGTGACGTCATTCTTCAACAAGTTCGACAGCGGAAGAGCTATCTTGCTGAAATCCTTGATGAAACGCCTGTAAAAACCTGCATGACCAAGAAAAGAACGAATCTCGCGAATGCAAGAAGGGTAAGGCAGTGTAGAAATCACATCAATCTTAGCAGGGTCAACAGAAATTCCTTTTTCAGAAATAATGTGACCAAGAACAATTCCCTGCTCAACCATAAAATGACACTTTTCATAATTCAACACAAGGTTAGTCTCGATGCATCTTTCTAAAATCAAGTTTAAACTGTTCAAGCATGCATCAAAAGAAGAACCATAAACAGTAAAGTCATCCATAAACACTTCCATGCAATTTTCAATAAAATCAGAGAAAATACTCATCATGCATCGTTGGAAAGTGCCAGGAGCATTGCAAAGGCCAAAAGGCATCTTCCTGTAAGCAAATGTACCGAATGGGCACGTGAAAGTGGTCTTTTCTTGATCTTCAGGTGCAATATGAATCTGAAAGTAACCTGAAAAACCATCAAGAAAACAATAATGTGATTTACCAGCTAGCCGTTCAAGCATCTGGTCAATGAACAGCAAAGGAAAGTGATCCTTTCTAGTAGCCTGGTTCAGTCTCCTGTAATCAATACAAACTCTCCAGCTGTTCTGGACTCTAGTGGGAACAAGTTCATTCTTTTCATTTTTTACCACTGTGAGTCCAGATTTCTTAGGTACAACCTGCACTGGACTTACCCACTTACTGTCAGAGATAGGATAAATGATACCTGCTTGCAAGAGTTTGGTTACCTCTTTCTTTACAACATCAAGAATCAAAGGATTAAGCCTCCTTTGGGGCTGCCTTACTGTTTTCGCTCCATCCTCAAGTAAAATCCTGTGCATGCACATCAAAGGACTAATACCTGGAAGGTCGGCTAATGTCCACCCGATTGCTTTCTTGTGCTTCTTCAATACCTGCAAAAGTCTGTCCTCTTGATTGAAATCAAGGTTAGAAGAGATAATAACAGGAAGTTTTTCATTATGCTCCAAGTAAGCATATTTCAGGTTCCCAGGGAGATCTTTTAGCTCTAAGGACGGGGGCTGAATGATGGATGGAAGGCTTGGGGCAGCCGGGATGTCAAGAGCATCGACGGTAAAAACAACCTCATCGGTAACAACTTCACCTGTAGGAAATGTATCAGGCTGCAAGGAAGCATCAATCTCAGCACAAAGGACACAAACATTAGTGTCAGTGTAGTCAGGACATGAATAATTATCATCAAAATCAGAGAGAGATGGAAAATCAAGTGCAAATAATTCAGAACAACTCTCATCAACTAATTCAGAAATCAACTCAATGTTAAAAACCGAATGCTCCTCCACGGGGTGTTTCATGGCATCAAAGATATTAAATTTTGCGACGATGTCACCAAATTCCATGGACATGGTTCCATCATCAACATCAACTTTTGTCTTCGCCGTTTTCATGAACGGTCTGCCTAAGATGATGGGAGCTCTGCTTGACTTAGTTTCTCCTTCCATGTCCAGAATGTAGAAATCTGCAGGAAAAATTAAATCGTTAACTTGAACGAGGACGTCTTCCACTATGCCGGTGGGACGTGCATTGCTCCTGTTTGCCAGTTGAACGATTAAACCTGTATGCTGCATGGGACCAAGGCAAAGGTTATTATAAATAGAAGTAGGCATAACATTAATGCCCGCTCCTAAATCAAGCAAACAATTATCAAATTTCTTATCCCCGATGGTACAAGGAATAGTAAAAGTTCCCGGGTCCTTGCACTTTTGTGGCAAGACCTGAGAGATGGCCGAAACACTTTGTTCGGGCTGAATGAAAGCAGAGATGCTTCTTCCCAAGTTGACTCTGTCACTTCCTTTCACTTTTCTCTTGTTTGTACAGAGATCCTTCAAAAACTTTGCATACCTTGGAACTTGCTTAATCACATCAAGAAGCGGAATGTTTACCGCTACTTTCCTAAACATATCCAGAATTTCTTTTTCTTTGTTTCCCTCCTCAATTCTTTTATTTTTCAGAACTCTATGTGGGAAAGGAACTGGTGGCACATACTCCTTTTCTTTATTTTTTTCAGTTCCGACCACAAGAGAAGAAGGAGAAGAAAGCTCAGTTGGAGGAGGTTCAGAAGAAGAAAGTTCAGAAGTTACCTCAATGATTTTTTTATTTTTTTCAGGGGCTGGTTCTGTAACCTTTCCGGATCTCAAAGAAATAGCGCTCACATTAGCATTACCATTCGGATTGACAACAGTTTGTGCTGGAAGTTGGTTCGAACCTTGAGCTTGCATATTATTTATTTGAGTAGCAAGTTGTCCCATCTGTGTGGTCAAGGTCTGAATGCTAGTGTCAGTTCTTTGTTGAAACTGAAGGTTGTTCACGGCCATTTGCTTAACAAGATCTTCCAAGGATGGTCCGGAAGTAGTAGCTGGAGGGGTGTGATGTGGCTGGGGTAATGGAACGGTGAGCTGTTGTTGGGAAGGCTGCTGATTTCCATATCGGAGGTTGGGATGATTCCTCCAATTGGGGTGATATTTGTTGGTAGACAAGTCAGGGGTGTTGTTGTACCTGTTCTGGTTGTAAAGGTTGGCTGCATAAGCTTGAGGCAGCTCGGTAACAGTATCATCTTTCAGAAGAGGACAAGTATCAGTGGGGTGATCATGAGCTGTACAAATGCCACATACAATTGCTGTTTGAGGTTTCGCAACTGCAAGTTGTTTAACTAAAGCGGTCAGCTCATCAAGGCTGGTTTCTAAAGCTCTGTTCGAGAAACCTTGAATTTGATGTACACCCTTGGTCTGGACAGAATTGGTTCGAGTGGTGAACTGCTGGGAATTTAAGGACATATTTTCAATGAGGGCCCTGGCAGCAGCTGGAGTTTTGTCAACAAGTGCTCCACCACTAGCAGCATCAAGAATGTTTCTATCCATAGGCAACAACCCCTCATAAAAGTACTGAATAAGAAGTTGCTCGGTAATCTGGTGTTGAGGACAGCTTGAAACTAACTTCTTGAACCTATCCCAATATTCAGCCAATGACTCGTTATCTTGTCTAATGCCACATATTTCTTTTCGGATTGAAGCAGCTCTAGAGGCAGGAAAGTATCGCTCCAAGAACACTCTCTTCAGAGCATTCCAGCTTGTGATTGAATTTGGTTCGAGATCATATATCCAGTCCTTCGCTGCACCCTGCAAAGAAAAAGGAAAAGCACGAAGTTTGATATGATCTTCAGTGATCCCTTCAGGCTTCAATGGTGTAGAGCACACCACCTGGAATTCCTTCAAATGTTTGTGTGGATCCTCACCTGCAAGACCATTAAACTTTGGCAACAAGTGTATTAAACCCGATTTTAATTCAAAAGGAACAGCAACAACATCATATTCAATACACAAGCCATTATAATTAACATCAGGGGCTGCAAGTTGCCTTAGAGTTCTATTTTCAGCCATTTCAAAAGCAAATTCAGAATCAGAATCAAACAAATTATGCAAATAGTCAGACTCAGAATCAGACTCAGCTATGGTCGGTGAAGGTGAACTATTGCTAGCCTGGCCTGCTCTACGAAGTGTGTGCAAGGTTCTCTCTACCTCAGGATCAAAAGCGACAAGTTCAGGACAGGAAGACCTAGTAGCCAGGACTAGTGCACAGCAATGCAGCAACAATCGTGAAAATACCAACTATGTCCCTAAAACAACACAATGAAGCAAATCGATTAAAAATAATTCAAAAAAATAAACTGATACCAAAAATAATATAATGACGTAAAAATAAAATTTTGATATTTTTTTCGGAATTTTTCGACTCTGTGAAAACAGAAAATAAATCATTAAAAATAGAAAAACGATGAATTTGGCGATTTTGGGGTCGAATTCCTTTACTCTTTTAGAGTAAGGGAGTATTGATCGCACGATTTTTCTACTTCCAGTAGGCAAAAACAGTTTACAATCGAATACAATTTTTTGCAAAAACTGATTTTTTTTTCCGACTCTAAACGCGGACTGACCAAAACCGTGAGGAAACTACGGCCTAAACGCACAAACACTAAATCTAAGACTCTAAAATCAGTTAATATTCACAAGAATCCCCGGCAACGGCGCCAATTTGATCCGCTGTCGCACGCGGGTCAAAAACGAGTTAAATTGTAAAACTGTAGTAACGACGGTAACGGTAACTCGAGTATCGTCTTTCAAGGATTCCTATTCTTATTAACCAATGTAAAATCGAATTTGGGGGGGGAGTTGGTTCAGTTTCGAATTACAGAAAAAATGCTTAAAATAAGTGATTCTGAAAATAAGCTGTTTTGAAAATAAGTGATTATGGGATAAGCCAATCTACCGATTCAGTTCCTACCAATCATCGATTATTATAATTTTACTATCCTAAGCGGATTCCATTCCTGTTCGATTATAACATCAATCAACAAGCGCGACAACATTATCAGAATTATATTTCCCGTTTGCCGAATTAAGCATTCAGTTAAGCATACAGCGGATTAACGATTAAGCAACGATAAACCGCAAATAAATTGGAAAGCATAAATCAATCGGACCAAACAATCTACTCTACGAATAATCAGATTAAGCAAATGATAAACACAAAGTAGAATTGAAGGATTTGGAATTATAATGCAAAATTGTATTAATCTCATAGTTTTGGAACCTGAATACGGAAGATTAACTCGAAAGGATTAGTTCGCCATGGATCAATTCGTACAAGCCTTGTTTTTTCGTGAATGGGAGATGATTCTGAACAGTACCGTGGCTGCTACCCTAAGGGGAAAGATTACAACCCGTTTTACAACCCAACTGGGTCAAACATACGACCCAGACCCAAAACTAATTGACCCGAAACTTAACTAAAACTAGTGCTGCAACTTCAACGAATATTCTGGCCCTTCTACAATCCGATTCTGACTTCGACTCCAACATAAGAATTGTAGCTCTTTCTCTTAGCTTTCCGTCGATTATTAGAACGCCTCAATCGGACTCCTGGAACTCCAGATATGATCGTTTCCGTGCAGACTGCTAATGCTGAAAAATTAATACGAAAAACAATTAAGTGCAAAAATAAAATAAAATATTAAAACATATTAAAACATAAAAATAAATAAAACAAACCGAAGAAATGCTTGAGTACAAACATGGAAGAATGTGCATTAAAATGCACTGATCAGTTCCCATTTAACCTTCTTTTCCAGCTTCAAACTGTTTCGGTAAGACTGCGTTCCTAATTCCTGGTTTCCCTTAATCACTCCAACTCGTTCTCTACTCAGCCGGTATTTTATGGTTAGGTACAAAGTTGATAGGACTTTGTTTAGAGCGTTAAAGGGTGACCTATCAATAATGATGTTGTAAGGCGATGGAGCATTTATTACCATGTACCTCACTTTTATCGTCATGGCAATTTTGTCAATCCCAAAGGTGGTATTGATGGTGATGTAACCCAGGACTTGCACTTGCTCGCCTGAGAAGCCTACTAGCGATCTGTTGAATGGCTGAAGGAGTTTCGGTTCTAGCTTCAACCCCTAGAAAGCTACCCAATATAGAATATCCTTCGAGCTTCTGGGATTGATCACAACCCTTTTTACATTCCAATCATATTCATTGGGGATTATAGCATCAACACCCCCTCTAAGAGAAACTAGCGGTTAGGACATGGGCCCTCGACTCGATGAGGGTGCACTGGAAACATGCATTACTTGCCGAGCATATTATTTTCGTGATAAGTTGGATTATCTACCACATGCAAATCCACAAGCAATCGTATTTAGGGTGTGTGGTGGGGCACTCTTCCCTTTTCTTCTTACAAGCACCGAACCCTCTTGGTCTGAGAGGTTCTTCCCTGAGGCCCTTGCAGCGAGGATCTTCTTCGGCTAGTGCCTCGACCTTCATCTTGCACGTATCTCTGAAAATGCCCCTCTATATCAGCTTTTCGATCTCTTGTTTTAGATGGTGACAGTCATCTGTATGATGGTCGCGCATGTTGTGATATTTACACCACCTTTCTATATTCATTCCCATCATGTTCCCTTTGGGAAGGTTAGGTTCGAGGAGGATTTTTTGTATGGCCAACCTCTTGTAGAATCCTTTCTTGCCTTGTGTTTAGTAGGGTGATATATTCGAATGGTTTTCGATCTATCTTGAAAGATGTTTTCTCCCAACTTTGGGCTTATTCCTTATGATTCATTTATCCTCCAGATTCCAAATCTGACACTCCTTTCTCTTTTTCATCCCTCGATATCTTTCTTCCCCTTTGATATAATATTCAGATAGTGCCATTATTTCCTCTATGACGTTACTGGTTTTTGAGCCAATGATTTGTTAAAATCCCCCCTCCTTGAGACCAATCTGGAAGACCCTAATAAACATCTCCTGGTTGGGATCGAAAACCTTAATGGTATCTTCGTTGAAACGAGACAAGTATTTATGGAGAGATTTGCTCTGTCCTAGGCAGACATTGAAAAGGCTCGAAGTAGATACCTTACTGTGTTTGCTGGCGAAAAATTAATGTATCATTTTTCTCGCCAAATCACGTAGCTAGTTATAGAGACTATGGGGAGGCTCATGTACCAACACAAAGCGACATCTCTCACTATGCTCACCATCAGCTTGCACTTATACGAGTCAGTTACTCTAATGATGGTCATATGAGTGTTGACCATTATGATGTGCTTATACGGGTCGCTATTTCCATCGAATGTAGGCAACGAGGGAAGTTTGAGATTCTTCGTGACTTGATCATCCCATATTTCCATATTAAGTGGGTGGGGATCAATTGGGTATTCCAAGTCATCGTCTTCTGGTTGGGGATGATGTTGTTTCTACTGCAAGGCATGAATGCTATCATATAATAGTTTGTTCTATTGGCACAGATTTTCCACAACATCGAGTATCTCCTTCATGGCAGCCTACAACTCTTGATTAATGCTACTCGCTCTGGTCCTGTAAGGATGAGGAGCCAGTTGGTTCTCAATTTTGTGTTGCCTAGGTGAAACAACTAGATCAAAATCATCAAGAAGAAATCAATGAAGTCGCCATCGATTGTTTATTTATCCCACGAAATTGGAAAGGAAAACATATAAGGGAAAACAAATAAATTTTTACGACCCAAAGAAACAGGTAAGGGTGTCGGTTACGCAAGGAGAATGGGTTAGCACTCCTCACGTTCGTCGTACTCGACGGGATCCGCTCTTGTTAGTCTACATCTATGGGTGTTATCCAAAAATCTAAACCTAAAACTAAATGGAAGCGCGTGAAGAAAGAACAGAAAAGAAACATGGGGAAAAGAAAGGAAATATATACAAGATTGTACTCGTTCAGGCCCCGCGACCTAATGCCTAAGTATCACAGTTAAGGAATCAGAGCAGCCGTAGTTCGGCTCAAAATATTTTGTGTGTGTGTGATGTTAAACGTCGCATTCCACTGTTGCTCGACCTTTGGAGACTTACACAATTGTCGTGGAACGGAATTAACACGTGTTTAAAAATAAATGAAAAGAAAATCGAACCAAGCATTTTGAAAAGAAAAGAAGAACTAAAAGATGAATATACAAACAAGTAATTTAAAAAGGAAAATAAACAAGTTAATCATTTAATCAATTAATTAAAAATTGATTAAATTAATTAACCAAAATTAAGAAAAATCAATTAGTAAACTAATCTATTTTACTTAATAAAGATCAATTAATTAAATCAATATTTAACTAATTGCTTAAGAGATTAAAGTGTGTGGAATAAAATCAAGTAAGAGAATAAAACTAATTAAAATATATTTTTTGAATTTTTAATATAGAAATGAAAATAAAATTTAATTTAAAATAAAGGCATGTTTTTGTATTTTCATATCATTAAAAAAACAACTATAAAAGCAAAATTAAAATATAATGAGTGTTGACCATTATGATGTGCTTATACGGGTCGCTATTTCCATCGAATGTAGGCAACGAGGGAAGTTTGAGATTCTTCGTGACTTGATCATCCCATATTTCCATATTAAGTGGGTGGGGATCAATTGGGTATTCCAAGTCATCGTCTTCTGGTTGGGGATGATGTTGTTTCTACTGCAAGGCATGAATGCTATCATATAACAGTTTGTTCTATTGGCACAGATTTTCCACAACATCGAGTATCTCCTTCATGGCAGCCTACAACTCTTGATTAATGCTACTCGCTCTGGTCCTGTAAGGATGAGGAGCCAGTTGGTTCTCAATTTTGTGTTGTCTAGGTGAAACAACTAGATCAAAATCATCAACTAGACCAAAAAAATAAATAAATAAATAAATAAAAAAAAATTAAAATATAATAAGATGGGCTTAAAGAAAGAAGTAGAATGGGTGAAAATAGATAGTAGGCGCTGGGCCCAAAACAGTAGGTCCAAAATCACTAAAATAAATCTGCCAGAAGGGTGTGCAATCGCTAGAAGCTGAAGTGCAGAAGGCAAATCGGTGGGCTCCTCATCACATTTTTAAAAAAAAAAACGGCCCATGTAACAATAGAAAGAAACCCTAGAAGTATATTCAACCAAAAGGGCCGCTCCCCTATCCTATTTCTCTCAGAGAATTTCTTTATTGACTCTAATGGGGTGACCCCAGCAAAATTTCCAACTTGCCCTTGTTTCGGAGATGCATCTCCGAAGTAAATTTTTTTAGATTTTCCCAGATTTCAGAGATGCATCTCCGGAAAAAATCATAAAAATTGGGATTTTGATTAATTCCGAGATGTATCTCCGAAAAACTCCGAAAAGATTTTTTCGGATATGCATATCCGAAAAAATCTCAAAAATTAAAATTTTTGGGATATTAATTAATTCACATATCATAAATTTGATATAATTTATGAGTTATAAATAATAATAATAATTATATATTTCTATTCTGATTCATATTTTAAAATTTAAAAATAATTTCAATTACAAAAAAATTAAAATAATTCCAATTATTAAAATGTAGTTATAAATAATTCCAATTTATGTTTCTACGGTTGATAATAATAATGAAATAGATCAAGTAAGAATAATGATAATAATAATAATAATAATGATAAAAAAATCATTTTTCATAATTAATTATGATAAAAAATCATTTTTCATAATTAATTATGATAAAAATATCATTTTTTATTTAATTAAAAAAATTAAAAGAAGATTTTGTCTTAATTTTATTTAATGAATAAATTTTATATTTGATTTTATATAATTAAAAATTTACTTATGAAATTAGAATGTTTTTAATTTATATAAGTTAGTAAAATAATTTTTAACTTTAAAATTGTTTAGGAAATTTTGTTTATAAAATGATTTTTTTTATAACTATAAAATTGTTTTTGAAAATTAATTTATAAATTTATTTATCATGAGAAAAATAGAAAATAAATATCTTTATTAATATTATTATTATTATTAATTTTTTATATAAAAATAAAATATTAATTTAAATATTTATTAGGTTAATATTATTATTACATCTTGATTATAATGATATATATTTAATAATATATTTTAATTAATACAATTAATTATACTATTAATTGTATTGATTCACCTTGATGTTTTACACTGTCATGCAATAGAAAATCACAAATTTGCCATGTCATTAAAAGTTTTTTAAAATAAAATAGGGTTTTAATTGGATACATGGTTGTGATTGGTTGACAGTGTAAAACTATTTTACACTGTCAGTGCATCACCCATTTTCTCTTTAATTTTTAATAATTATTGAATTTTTCGGAAATGCATATTCCAAACTTTCTAAGACTAAAAATTATAATATTTCGGATATGCATTTTCAAAAACACCCATCTTTAAAAAAAAATGTACCGAAAACACTTTTTTGTTTTCAGAAGTGTATTTCTGAAATAAGGGGGCATTTTGAGATTTTCGTCGCAAGTGACCAAGGAGACTAGGGGTTGAATAAAGAAATTTTCTTTCTCTTATCCGATGCCCTGTTTCAAATCTCCTCACCAAATCCTCTTTTGTTTCTCGATCCCAACTGCTTCACGTTCAATCTCCACACAAATTCTTCCTTTCCTTCTGCAAATTGACACTCATCAAACTCAACCTCATGATCTTCTCCCTCGGTCTCACCAACTCTCTCTCTCGGCCTAATTTCTACGTATTCAATCTCTGCTCCTTCTACTTCCTCTACTTACAAACTCCCTCTCTCGATTCAGAAACACTCGGTTTCAATATTTGTCGCAGTTATAAACAACAACTCGGTTTAAAACAACAACAAAAATTGGCTCAGAAACAAACAACAACATCAATTCTCATAGCAACTAAGCCAACAATTTCTAGGCAATCACAGAGCAACAACAAACATGGAGCAACAATAAACAAGTAATATACCGGATAAAAGAAAACGGAACCTGGATTTAACTGGAGGAGTATAACGTCTAGAAAGCCAGAGGTGAGATAATAAACTTCTTCATCTTCTCCTGGTTCAAATCGGATGTGTTGTTTCAGATCAATGAAGATTCTACGATTTGTTGAGCTGCAGTGTTGATTGTCTGGACTCGTACGCGTTGTACTCAAAGTTTTTGACGTGTGAACGCGAGTAGAGGTGGATGCGAGATCCAATCGTTGTTGAGTTAATACGCGTCGAAGCTGAGATTGTTGTTGCTAAACGCAGCGATGCTGAAGTTATTCTGAGGATGATGCTTATTTCGGTGTTGACGTCGTTGCTTGCTGAGGTTACGGATTTATTGCAGGTATGTTGAATTGCTGTTGAAACAGTGAGGTTTAGTGATGGATGGAAATCAGTTTAATGGTGATGAATTGATGAAATTGAAAGGTTTTGTTGAAGTATTTTGATGGAGGTGAAAATCCAATTCAATTAAGTGTGGCGGTGGTGTATGATGAAGAGTTAAGGCTCGATTGAAGGTTCTGCAGATTTTGAAATTATGGAATTAGAGGAGAATGTGATGATTTTGGCAGCATAACTGTGTTTTTTCTCCTCCCTTTTTGTGTGAGTCTCAACTGGTTTTATAGGCAAGAGATTTGGTGAAGTTTCTGTGAAAATTGAGAGCAAAATAGAGGGAAAATTTGTTACAGATTCAAGTCACGAATTTGGAGTTTGGATGAGAAGTGATATGAACCTTTGATTGAATGATTTGGATGGTGGAGATTGTTTTGAAGTTCTTGCTGCAGAAAATATGAAGAAATCGTGGAATGTGTGACCTCATGAAGAAAACGTGAAATGTACAATTGGTGTGGTCCCTACAAACTCAATTTGGCTCATGAAATTTGGCTTAAGACTTCCTTGAAATGGCTTGGACCAAAAGCAAAATTGATAATGGGCTTTTGGAAATGAATTGGAATGGACCAAACTGAATCCTTTTTTAATTTGCACTTATTATTGGACATTAATAAAAAGAAATAAAAGTAATAATAATAGAAAAAAAAATTGGTTAGTAACAAA
Organism: Vicia villosa; assembly: GCF_029867415.1. NCBI lineage: Eukaryota > Viridiplantae > Streptophyta > Magnoliopsida > Fabales > Fabaceae > Vicia > Vicia villosa. Next base: position 156,339,189 of record NC_081183.1, read on the forward strand.
AACAACTAAAATATAAAATATAAAATGAGAATAAAAGATGATTTTGTATTAAAAACTAATTCAATTTTAATCGTAATTCAAATTGGAAATATATTTCAAGTTCGAATTAAAATCAAGAATAAAACTAAAGATTAATACAAAATCAAGATATATTTTAGATTTTTTTTTTTTGAATAAGAACTAAAATCATGAAATTAAAATGAGGACAAAGGAACTTTAACCTCCAACTTGAAATGGACTTGAAATAACGACTTTTACATCGACTGTTTCGCATTGTCTCGCAAATCTCGCTTTTCCTCGATCCAGTCCCTGTCTAACACAATGAAAGAGAAACAAGACATATTTTTACAATTTTGATTAAGGATTAGTGAACATAAAACATAATCGAAAAAAGACAATGATACAAATGAAATGGAATCGTAGGGTAAAAATTAGGGTGCAACATCA